>NC_057808.1:32998564-33298564 GCF_018294505.1 Triticum aestivum | reverse complement strand
CAATCAAACTTGTTGATTTGCTCGGGATTGGTTGAGAAGGCCACGATCTACACTTCCACCAAGAGAAATTTGATTCCCCCCACTTATCCCTAGCGGATCTTGTTACTCTTGGGTGTTTGAGCACCCTAGACGGTTGAGGTCACCGCGGAGCCATAGTCCATTGTGGTGAAGCTTTGTGGTGTCGTTGGGAGCCTCCAATTAAGTTGTGGAGATTGCCCCAACCTTGTTTGTAAAGGTCCGGTCGCCGCCTTCAAGGGCACCAATAGTGGAATCACGGCATCTCGCATTGTGTGAGGGCGTGAGGAGAATACGGTGGCCCTTGTGGCTTCTTGGGGAGCATTGTGCCTCCACACCGCTCCAACGGAGACGTACTTCCCTTCAAAAGGAAGGAACTTCGGTAACACATCCTCGTCTTCACCGGCTCCACTCTTGGTTATCTCGTTCCTTTACTTTAGCTAGTTTACTTGTGTTATATCTCTTACTTGCTTGCGTGCTTGTTGTCGTTGCATCATATAGGTTGCTCACTTAGTTGCATATCTAGACAACCTATTTTGATGCAAAGTTTAATTTGGTAAAGAAAAGCTAAAAATTGTTAGTTGCCTATTCACCCCCCTCTAGTCAACTATATCGATCCTTTCGCTTTTATTTCGAGTTACCAACACTTAGCAACCGAACCGGTATCTAATACCCTGGTGCGACTAGGAGTACTAGTAAAGTACACATTAATATACTTCTGTCGAACTTGCGTGCCTTCTCATCTACCTAGTATCTAGGGTAGTACTGCTTCAGTGACCGTTCCCCTCATTACAGAAGCACTTAGTCTCGGGTTTGGGTTCAACCTTTGGTTTCTTCACTAGAGCAGCAACTAATTTGTTGTTTCATGAAGTATCCCTTCTTCCCTTGCCCTTCTTGAAACTAGTGGTTTTACTAACCATCAACAATTGATGCTCCTACTTGATTTCTACTTTCGCGGTGTCAAACATCGCGAATAGCTCAAGGATCATCATATCTATCCCTCATATGTTATAGTTCATCACGAAGCTCCAGTAGCTTGGTGGCAGTGACTTTGGAGAACCATCACTATCTCATCTGGAAGATAACTCCCACTCGATTCAAGCGATTGTAGTACTTAGACAATCTGAGCACACCCTCAACGATTGAGCTTTTCTCCCTTAGTTTGTAGGCTTAAGAAACTTGTCGGAGGTCTCACACCTCTTGACGTGGGCACGAGCCTAAAATCCCAATTTCAGCTCTTGGAACATCTCATATGTTCCGCGACGTTTCAAAAATGTCTTCGGTGCCTCAATTCTAAACCGTTTAACATTACGCACTGAACTATCACGTAGTCATCAAAACGTGTATGTCAGATGTTCGCAACATCCACAAACGACGCTCGAGGTTCAGCACACCGAGCGGTGCATTAAGGACATAAGCCTTCTGTGCAGCAATGAGGACAATCCTCAGTTTACGGACCCAGTCCGCATAATTGCTACTATCAACTTTCAACTAAATTTTCTCTAGGAACATATCTTAGTAGAACTAAAGCGTAAGCTACGACATAATTTGCAAAGACCTTTTGACTATGTTCATGATAACTAAGTTCATCTAATTATTTAATGAACTCCCACTTAGATAGACATCCCTCTAGTCATCTAAATGATACATGATCCAAATCGACTAGACCGTGTCCGATCATCACGTGAGACGGACTAGTCATCAACGGTGAACATCTCCATGTTGATCGTATCTACTATACGACTCATGTTCGACCTTTCGGTCTCTTGTGTTCCGAGGCCATGTCTGTACATGCTAGGCTCGTCAAGTCAACCTAAGTGTTTTGCTTGTGTTCCGAGGCCATGTCTGTACATGCTAGGCTCATCAACACCCGTTGTATGCGAACGTTAGAATCTATCACACCCGATCATCACGTGGTGCTTCGAAACAACGAACCTTCGCAACGGTGCACAGTTAGGGGGAACACGTCTCTTGAAATTTTAGTGAGGGATCATCTTATTTATGCTACCGTCGTTCTAAGCAAATAAGATGTAAACATGACAAACATCACATGCAAATCATAAAGTGACATGATATGGCCAATATCATCGTGCGCCTTTTGATCTCCATCTTCCAGGCGCAGCATGATCACCTTCGTCACCGGCATGACACCATGATCTCCATCATCATGATCTCCATCATCGTGTCTTCATGAAGTTGTCTCGCCAACTATTACTTCTACTACTATGGCTAACGGTTAGCAATAAAGTAAGGTAATTACATGGCGTTTTTCATTGACACGCAGGTCATACAATAAATTAAGACAACTCCTATGGCTCCTGCCGGTTGTCATACTCATCGACATGCAAGTCGTGATTCCTATTACAAGAACATGATCAATCTCATACATCACATATATAATTCATCACATCCTTTTGGCCATGTCACATCACATAGCATACCCTGCAAAAACAAGTTAGACGTCCTCTAATTGTTGTTGCATGTTTTACGTGGCTGCTATGGGTTTCTAGCAAGAACGTTTCTTACCTACGCAAAAACCACAACGTGATATGCCAATTTCTATTTACCCTTCATAAGGACCCTTTTCATCGAATCCGATCCGACTAAAGTGGGAGAGACAGACACCCGCTAGCCACCTTATGCAACTAGTGCATGTCAGTCGGTGGAACCTGTCTCACGTAAGTGTACGTGTAAGGTCGGTCCGGGCCGCTTCATCCCACGATGCCGCCGAATCAAGATAAGACTAGTAACGACAAGTAAATTGACAAAATCGACGCCCACAACTACTTTGTGTTCTACTCATGCATAGAAACTACGCATAGACCTAGCTCATGATGCCACTGTTGGGGATCGTAGCAGAAATTCAAAATTTTCTACGCATCACCAAGATCAATCTATGGAGTAATCTAGCACCGAGGGGAAGGGGAGTGCATCTACATACCATTGTAGATCGCTAAGCGGAAGCGTTGCAAGAACGCGGATGAAGGAGTCGTACTCGTAGTGATTCAGATCGCGGTTGATTCCGATCTAAGCGCCGAACCACGGCGCCTCCGCGTTCAACACACGTGCAGCCCGGTGACGTCTCCCACGCCTTGATCCAGCAAGGAGAGAGGGAGAGGTTGGGGAAGACTCCGTCCAGCAGCAGCACAACGGCATGGTGGTGATGGAGGAGCGTGGCACTCCAGCAGGGCTTCGCCAAGCATTGCGAGAGACGAGGAGGGAGATGGGTAGGGCTGCGCCAAGAGAGAGGGAGTCTCATGTCTATGGCAGCCCCAAAACCCCCACTATATATAGGGGAGGGGGAGGGGCTGCGCCCCCATCTAGGGTTCCCCCCTGTAACGCCCCGAGACCGACGCTCCAGATGCGTTCCATGTTTTGCGTGTCAGCTCTGTTATTTATTTTGTTGTTGCATTCTTCAACGCATCATTCGCATTGCATCGGCACTCTGTTGCCGTCATGTTTTAAAAATTTGCATTCGTCCGTAGTTGCCGCGTTCCCCCCTTGTCTTCGTTCACCGTTCCAAGACCAACCGTGTTTTCGGTTCCATCTTGTCAAACCAACTAACCTCTCTCGTCAGCCCGCGATCCCCTCCCGCGCGTCCGAAAGTTGTCCCGTACCCGACCCGGTTTGTTGTTACCGTTGGATTCGGATCATCCCCAAACATCTACAAAACATCACCGTTTTCTTTGTTGGACTCTCCTAGCCTATTTTCCTCGATCGTCCGATTTAAATCGTAGGGCCCAAATATCCTATAATCTAATCCCATGAGATATATATAGGTCCAACCCTAGGCTCTAGGGATCCTGTCCCATCTTTCCCCTTCCGCCGCCACCACACACTCACCCTGTTCCTCGAGATCCTTCCCCGACCAACCACCTTGCTTTCAACGCCGCCCAACCAGATCGCGTAGCATCTTCCCTCCTTGTTTTCATCCTCGAGCCAATCCCCTCGCTCGATCCAGCAGCCCAGCACCTCGGCCACCTCCTTCCTCGGCCCCTGCCCGGCGCTCCACCCCCAAGTAGCAGCAGCGCCCGAGCGCTCCTCTCCTCGCCGGTGCGCCCCCCCTCCATTCCGGCGCCGGGAACGGAAACCCCGCGCCCGGATCTCGCCACCACCGCCTTGCCTCTGCCCGACTGCCGCTGCAGCTCATGCACACCACAAGCCAAGCTATCCTCGTCGCCAGAGCCCCTCGATCCCGAGCTCCTCCGACTCGCAACCTCGCGCCTCGCCGCCGACGACCACATCCAGTAGGCCCGTGCCGCGCCCCGTCTCCCTTGCTCTCTTCACTTCTTTTTCTTCTTCCTGCGTTTCATCTCTCTGCTCTCTCTTTGCTGGGCAGGAACCCCATCCCTGGTCACGTCCTCGACGTGCGCGCCGTCACCCGCTCGTCCCCGATGGATCCGCGAAGCCGCCCGTACGGGACCTCATCAGCCTCCTGCTCCTTCCCCGCCCCGCGTCCCGCGCCATGGACGCCCGTGCGAGCTTCCAGTGCCGCCTCGTCCTTGCTCCACCACCTGGATCCGCCAAGTCCAAGCCGCCTCGCCCGAGCTCCGCCGCGCCGTCCCCGCCTCCTCTGTCTTGCGCTCGTCCGAGTCGACGCCGGCAGGCTCCGGCCGTGTCGGCTCGGGTCCCCGCTCCTCCTACTCTGGCCATGCGCCCGAGCTCGCCCGTCGTCGCGTGCCTCGACCTCACCTCCACCTCGTCGCGTCGATGTCTCAGCACGCCGCACTCCTCCCGCAGCAGCTTCTCCCCATGCCAGCGCCTACCTCCTCGTCCCCGTGGCCACAGCCGCAGAGCAGTAGCCCTCGTGCCCGAGCGTCGCAGACCCTGCTGGCCGCCCCTCTGCTCCCCTTCGCCCGTCCCTCTTTCCTCTCCTTCTCCCACTCGGCTCACATCTCTCTCTCCCTGTAGCTACTGCAGCAAGGAGGCGCCGCCACCGAGTACGCCTGCCGCGGCCGCTGCGTCCCCTGCTTCGAGCAGCAGGTCGGGATCGAGCGCACCCGCCCCGCCCGCGTTGACCTCCGCATCAGGCCACGCCGCCGGCAAGCCCTGCCTCCGTCGCCTCGCCAAGTTCCGCTGCCGGCGCCTCCTACCTCGCGCTGCCCTTCGCCAAGTCCGGCCACGGCCGTCGCCCCCTGCATCCTCTGCTTCGTCTCGACCACGCCCCGCTCGCGTTGACCCAGTCCAGCGCCCACCTCGGCCTTCCCTCCAGCCGGCCTGCATGCGCCCTTTTGGGCCTCCTCCATCGACCGGGCCTCAGCCCATGGTGAGCAGCGCCCAGTGCCCGCTCCTGTGCACCAGTGGGCCAACCAGTTAGGCCCGCAGTGATTTTTTTACCGCTGCTGCAAATTTCCTAATTATCCAGAGACTGCCAGTTTTACAGAAAGACCCTTGCACTTCATGCATTTAATAACTCCACAACCGTGCATCGGATTAAAACTAACTAAATATGTAAAATGCTTAGAATTTTGTGTAGTTTAATAATATGCCACTTTCACCCATGTTAAAATTGTTTAAAATGTTGTTTGATTAAATTTGCCGAATGCCATGTCAAAATGATTTATTTCATAACTAAATAACCGTAGCTCGGATTATAATAAACTTTATATGTAAATGGGGTAGAAAAATGCCTAGTTTAACATGGTGCACTTCGTTTTGCTGTTTAACAACATTAAAATTGTGTTTAGGGCAGAACAGTACCAAATCTAAAATATGGACATGAGGATTTTCCGGAATTGTTGTTTCTTATTTTCGGCCTCATTTAACTTGCTTAAATAGGTAGTTTACTTATGCTTCACCTCTTGCCATGTTAATCAGCATTTAATATTGTTGGGTACATAATGAGAAAGAACTAAATAATTGATGTGGTGTTTCGTCAATATGCAACTCGTTGCATATTGAGCTCCATTTAACTTGTAGTTTTGCTTGCGCACTTTGCCATGCCATGCCTCATTAAACCGAACATGCATCATATTTGTTTTTGCATCATGCCATGTGTATGTGGTGGTTGTTTACTTTGTTGTTTGTTTCTTTCCGGGTTGCTTCTCTCGTTAGCTTCGGTTTCGTTCCGGAGTTGTGAGGATTCGTTCGACTACATCCGTTTGTCTTCTACATGGACTCGTTCTTCTTCCTTGCGGGATCTCAGGCAAGATGACCACCCCTCGAAATCACTTCTATCTTTGCTTTGCTAGTTGTTCGTTCTTTTGCCATGCTGCGCTACCTATCACTTGCCATATCATGCCTCCCATATTGCCATGTCAAGCCTCTAACCCACCTTGTTCCTAGCAAACCGTTGTTTGGCTATGTTACCGCTCTTGCTCAGCCCCTCTTATAGCGTTGCTAGCTGCAGGTGGAGATGAAGTTTGTTCCTTGTTGGAACATGGATATCTTGGGATATCACAATACCTATTATATATTTGATTAATGCATCTATATACTTGGTAAAGGGTGGAAGGCTCGGCCTTATGCCTGGTGTTTTGTTCCACTCTTGCCGCCCTAGTTTCCGTCATACCGGTGTTATGTTCCTTGATTTTGCGTTCCTTACGCGGTTGGGTGATTTATGGGACCCCTTGACAGTTCGCCTTGAATAAAACTCCTCCAGCAAGGCCCAACCTTGGTTTTACCATTCGCCTACCTAAGCCTTTTTCCCTTGGGTTCTGCAGACTCAAGGGTCATCTTTATTTTAAACCCCCGGGCCAGTGCTCCTCTGAGTGTTGGTCCAACCTGTCAGTCGCCGGTGGCCAGCAGGGGCAACTCTGGGCTCGCCTATCGGAAGCTTGGACAATCCGGTGTGCCCTGAGAACGAGATATGTGCAGCTCCTATCGGGATTTGTCGGCACATTCGGGCGGCTTTGCTGGTCTTGTTTTACCATTGTCGAAATGTCTTGTAAACCGGGATTCCGAGACTGATCGGGTCTTCCTGGGAGAAGGTTTATCCTTCGTTGACCGTGAGAGCTTATAATGGGCTAAGTTGGGACACCCCTGCAGGGTATTATCTTTCGAAAGCCGTGCCCGCGGTTATGTGGCAGATGGGAATTTGTTAATATCCGGTTGTAGAGAACTTGACACTTGACCTTAATTAAAACGCATCAACCGCGTGTGTAGCCGTGATGGTCTCTTCTCGGCGGAGTCCGGAAGTGAACACGGTTTCTGGGTTATGTTTGACGTAAGTAGGAGTTCAGGATCACTTCTTGATCATTGCTAGTTCACGACCGTTCCGTTGCTTCTCTTCTCGCTCTTATTTGCGTATGTTAGCCACCATATATGCTTAGTGCCTGCTGCAGCTCCACCTCATTACACCATCCTTTCCTATAAGCTTAAATAGTCTTGATCTCGCGGGTGTGAGATTGCTGAGTCCTCGTGACTCACAGATACTTCCAAAACAGTTGCAGGTGCCGATGATACCAGTGCAGGTGACGCAACCGAGCTCAAGTGGGAGCTCGATGAAGATCTTGTTCGTTGTGTTGTTTCTTTTCATGTTGATCAGTAGTGGTGCCCAGTTGGGACGATCAGGGATCTAGCAGTTGGGTTGTCTTCTTTTATTTTGGTTCCGTAGTCGGACCTATGTGTGTACTCTGAATGATGTATGATTTATTTATGTATTGTGTGAAGTGGCGATTGTAAGCCAACTCTTTATCCCATTCTTGTTCATTACATGGGATTGTGTGAAGATGACCCTTCTTGCGACAAAACCACAATGCGGTTATGCCTCTAAGTCGTGCCTCGACACGTGGGAGATATAGCCGCATCGTGGGCGTTACAAGTTGGTAATCAGAGCCATCCCCGACTTAGGAGCCCCCTGCTTGATCGAATCGCTGGCGTTGTTGAGTCTAGAACAAAAATGTTTTGAGTCTTAGGATTATATATATCGGAGAGTAGGATTCTTTTTACTCCTCAGTCCCTTCGTCGCTCTGGTGAGGCCTCCTGACGTAGAAGTTTTGACTTTCTCTCCTCAAATTTCACTAAATTTTTTTAGGATCACGCGGGTATCTTGGAATCGTTCCGATGGTTTTGTGACGAGAACATTGTTCTTGGTGCCTCCTGACATTTAGGGGTTGTGGCAGTGTCCCGGGGAGTTGAGCTCCGAGGTGTTGTCGTCACAATTTTATCGTTGCAGTTCTGGAATACCTGAGTTTCGCCGACATCGAAATCTCTTTTATGCAGTTGTTGGTGAGATCACCTCGACGCCACCCAGTACTGGGGCGGGAGTTCGGGAGTATTGCCATAACTCGTATAACGGATGCTTTTCGAAGGTTGAGGTAAACGATTTCCGGAGTTTTCTTGGTTATGTGTTGAAGGATGGATACAGCTGGATCTAGGGATTGTTAGTTTGGGTGATATATTTTGTGTCCCCTGTATCCCCAACACCTGATTGCATAACCAGAAAGTTTCGGGAGTTTATAAGTGGGAATTCAAGTAGCTCCTAGGATATCTTTCCGACAGATGCATGATATGAGATTGGGGTTCGACGTCTAGTGGTCCGCCTTTCCACGGTTGGTTTTACAGTGGTCTCGTAGTGTCTTAAAGAGTCCTTGGCTATGCCGACTCGGGGACGCTTCGTATGTCATGTGCATTGCCTTGTACATGATGGTGCTGTACGATCGAGCCCGTGTGGGCCCCACCACGAAAACTTCGGACGAAATCTCTATCATATGTTTGTTCCGGCTTATTTTGCAAGCCAAATCCTTTGTTTTATTTTAAGTTGTGGTATTCGAGTTGCTTCAATGTCAAGTGTTGATTCCATACCTTATTCTAAGTGGTGTTCTCATATTCCTATGGGGATACTAATCCTTCTTGACCATCGAGTTTGTCATCCCAATTCTTTCCAACCGACGTGCTCTTTTTCAAGTGGATCCGATCATTTTAACATTCGCGAGATCAATTCTCAGTTCTTTGCAACGGTGTTTGCTTCATCCGTCCCAAGTTGTCTTTGTTTTTTTCCTGCCCTCCCACCCTTTTTCTTGAAACACTCAGATTTCTTAATCAAGTATCCTTTTTATTGATGCAAAGTCTCTTCATTCTTTTCTTTCAATGTTCTTATCCGGTGATTTTCCATGAAGATGCTCACGAAACTTCAAGTTCATCATTCATCATTCTTGTATTCTTCTCCGGTGGATTAAATTCAAGCTTTGTCGATCATATCTTTTCCTCGTTTCAAATGTTTTTCTCGTGCCGGTGTATCTCCTAATCACTCACCTCTCGTTTTCCATGTGTTCTGGAGTGTTGAAGATATCTCAGGAGATTCGTGTTTTCATTCAAGATCCGTTCAAGCTATTTTGAGGTTGTTATCTCATTCAAGCCATTTAATTCAACCGGTGCAATTTCCTTTTCAACTAATCATTCAACGGTGTATCTTTTGAGTGGGCCCTAACCCACAGGTTATTTTCCCAGGATCTTACCTGACTCTTCTAATTTTTCTGGAGTTATTCCCCAATTCTTTTCGAAGTTTGACGTAAGAATGGGTTATCACCAATCATATGTCTTTCTCCGAGATCTTTCAAGTTCTTTTCATCGTTGGTTCAACCTTTCTAATTTTCATCCCGGAGTATCTCAACAATTCATGGTGGTGTTTCTTGTCATCATTCTCAACATTTGAAGACCGAAGAAGAGTTTCTCTTAAATCTTATCCGTTCTCTTGAAGATTCATGGTTCTAGCTTGACGCCATCCTCTCATAATTGTTTTCGATTATGAGAATTCTTTTAACCCATCCGGAGAAATTCATGAGTCTTTTCAGTTTGATTATCCAAAGGCCATCATTTCAGAAGATTTCTTCGTTCTAAGTTTTCAGCCTCGTTCTCCAACTATTCTAAATTGATGTCTCTTCGTTCTTCTCCAAATCTTACCGGTGCATCATTCAAGTATTCTCTATTCAGCTCGTCATCTATTCGTTCACTTGTATCTAAATCCCCTCAAGTATCTTCTTTCGTTTTCCAATTCTTCCTGGTGAATTGTGCCTTTGCTACTTTCATTTTCAATTCTTACGGTGGTTTGTTCAAGAGTTCTGTTCCTTCGTTATCATATAGATTCATTCGTTCTTTCCAATCCTACCGGTGGTTCGTTGAAGACCTTCTCAAGTTTGCGCTATATCTATCTTAATCCTTTTTACGAGAATAAGTAGTATACCAAATCCTTTGATTGTCATCAATTTAGATTGGTGAAGGATACGCATAACATAATTCTTATTATTGTTTCATCCAAGTGATCTAATTTCTTCTTTCCGGAGTTGTTCATCATATCAAATTTTCGGTTCAAAGTTGTTCATATTTTCTTTCCGGAGCTCCAAGTTATTTCAATTATATCATTTCAAAGCTTCATCTAATCATTGCAAGGCTTCTCCCAGAGTTCTTTTCAATTTTCCCTTTCGTTTGATCATTCTTTTATTACCAGAGTTCTTCATGGAGGCTCTACATGGTGGTTCGTCAAGGATTCTTTTCATTCTTCAATTGTTCTTCAAGATTTCTCTCGGAGTCAAGATCCGCCAAGTTATACTCTAAAATAAACATGGTGTTCAACACATGTTTTGTTTTGAGAAGTTCAAGCATTCTTCATTTTGCATTCTGAAGTGCAATTCTCTCTATCAATATCTTTCGAGGTGGTGTTATGTCATTCTTGACAATTTGAGTTCGTGTTTCATGTTTCACATGTTGTCAAGAATGAGATATTTTAAATCCACCAATCTCTTCGTTGGAGTTATCTTGTGTCATGTTTCACCTAAAGCCTTCCCTAAGGAATGTTGCTAATTGTGGTGTCTAACAATGATCCAAGTTTTCTCCTATCCTCTCGGCGAGAGAAGATTTCATCTCTTCGTTGATCTCAAGCAAGCAATTGTTTTCGTTAGTGGCAAATTTTCACCTCATGTTTTGAGATGTCTCCATAAGCCCACGAGGATCATATCCTTTTGTTATTGGTTTTTTCCAACAACTCCGTTATAACCTTCTTGGAAGGATGCTTTCCAAGCCCATTTGTGGCAGAAGTTGTCATTTCTTCTCCGCTATCTTATTCCGACGATCTATCTTCTATTCGTTCGTCCCAGAGGCATTGTGATGTTGCTATCTTCGACCAATCATCTTGTTTTGTCAAGATCATGTAATTTTTCCTTTCTTATCCGTTTAGCCGGAGTGACGTGTTTTCATTTGAGTTCTCTCATCTTATCAAGTTTTGTCTCCTTATCAACCGGAGTGCTGTATGAAATCTTTCTTACCCCTTGTGCCATTCTTTCATTAGTACCGGAGGCAATGTGTTGTTAATTTCATCGAGTATCCTCTCATCTTGTCAAGATCATGTTCAATTCCTTCCATTTACAGTCGGAGTGCTGTCCAAATTATATCACTCTTATTCCTTTTCTATATTGTTTTAGTGTTGTCGTAATGGATCTTTGTCGTTCCTTATACATCTCGTTTCAACCGGAGTGCTTGCATGTACTTTTTGTCCATCGTAACCATTTTTGTTTGCTTTTCAACCTACAAGGTTCTCGTAATGTTCCTTGTTCCTCTTTGCCAACAGAGTGTTTGCAATCTTGTTTGTCTCCGTTGTACTCTTTCTTTCAAGTTGTCCAACCTCTCAAGGTTCGTTGGTTTCACTCTTTTCTCAAAGAAGCAACTTTGTTTTACCTCTTCCTCTTCCGTTTTTCTCCGGTGCCATCCTAGATCTCGGGACGAGATCCTTTTGTAGTGGTGGAGTGTTGTAACACCCCGAGACCGACGCTCCAGATGCGTTCCATGTTTTGTGTGTCAGCTCTGTTATTTATTTTGTTGTTCCATGTTTTGCGTGTCAGCTCTGTTATTTATTTCATAGTTGCCGCGTTCCCCCCTTGTCTTCGTTCACCGTTCCAAGACCAACCGTGTTTTCGGTTCCATCTTGTCAAACCAACTAACCTGTCTCGTCAGCCCGCGATCCCCTCCCGCGCGTCCGAAAGTTGTCCCGTACCCGACCCGGTTTGTTGTTACCGTTGGATTCGGATCATCCCCAAACATCTACAAAACATCACCGTTTTCTTTGTTGGACTCTCCTAGCCTATTTTCCTCGATCGTCCGATTTAAATCGGAGGGCCCAAATATCCTCTAATCTAATACCATGAGATATATATAGGTCCAACCCAAGGATCTAGGGATCCTGTCCCATCTTTCCCCTTCCGCCGCCACCACACACTCACCCTGTTCCTCGAGATCCTTCCCCGACCAACCACCTTGCTTTCAACGCCGCCCAACCAGATCGCGTAGCATCTCCCTCCTTGTTTTCATCCTCGAGCCAATCCCCTCGCTCGATCCAGCAGCCCAGCACCTCGGCCACCTCCTTCCTCGGCCCCTGCCCCGCGCTCCACCCCCAAGTAGCAGCAGCGCCCGAGCGCTCCTCTCCTCGCCGGTGCGCCCCCCCTCCATTCCGGCGCCGGGAACGGAAACCCCGCGCCCGGATCTCGCCACCACCGCCTTGCCTCTGCCCGACTGCCGCTGCAGCTCGTGCACACCACAAGCCAAGCTATCCTCATCGCCAGAGCCCCTCGATCCCGAGCTCCTCCGACTCACAACCTCACGCCTCGCCGCCGACGACCACATCTAGTAGGCCCGTGCCGCGCCCCGTCTCCCTTGCTCTCTTCACTTCTTTTTCTTCTTCCTGCGTTTCATCTATCTGCTCTCTCTTTGCTGGGCAGGAACCCCATCCCTGGTCGCGTCCTCGACGTGCGCGCTGCCACCCGCTCGTCCCCGATGGATCCGCGAAGCCGCCCGTACGGGACCTCGTCAGCCTCCTGCTCCTTCGCCGCCCCGCGTCCCGCGCCATGGACGCCCGTGCGAGCTTCCAGTGCCGCCTCGTCCTTGCTCCACCACCTGGATCCGCCAAGCCCAAGCCGCCTCGCCCGAGCTCCGCAGTGCCGTCCCCGCCTCCTCTGTCTTGCGCTTGTCCGAGTCGACGTCGGCAGGCTCCAGCTGTGTCGGCTCGGGTCCCCGCTGCTCCTACTCTGGCGATGCGCCCGAGCTCGCCCGTCGTCGCGCGCCTCGACCTCACCTCCACCTCGTCGCGTCGGTGTCTCAGCACGCCGCACTCCTCCCGCAGCAGCTTCTCCCCATGCCAGCGCCTACCTCCTCGTCCCCGTGGCCACAGCCGCGGAGCAGTAGCCCTCGCGCCCGAGCGTCGCAGACCCTGCTGGCCGCCCCTCTGCTCCCCTTCGCCCGTCCCTCTTTCCTCTCCTTCTCCTACTTGGCTCACATCTCTCTCTCTCTCTGTAGCTGCTGCAGCAAGGAGCCGCCGCCACCGAGTTCGCCTACCGCGGCCGCTGTGTCCCCTGCTTCGAGCAGCAGGTCGGGATCGAGCGCGCCCGCCCCGCCCGCGTTGGCCTCCGCATCCGGCCACGCCGCCGGCAAGCCCTGCCTCCGTCGCCTCGCCAAGTTCCGCTGCCGGCGCCTCCTACCTCGCGCTGCCCTTTGCCAAGTCCAGCCGCGACCGTCGCCCCCTGCATCCTTTGCTTCGTCTCGACCGCGCCCCGCTCGCGTTGACCCAGTCCAGCGCCCACCTCGGCCTTCCCTCCAGCCGGCCTGCATGCGCCCTTTTGGGCCTCCTCCATCAACTGGGCCTCAGCCCATGGTGAGCAGCGCCCAGTGCCCGCTCCTGTGCACTAGTGGGCCATCCAGTTAGGCCCGCAGTGATTTTTTTACCGCTGCTGCAAATTTCCTAATTATCCAGAGACTGCCAGTTTTACAGAAAGACCCTTGCACTTCATGCATTTAATAACTCCACAACCGTGCATCGGATTAAAACTAACTAAATATGTAAAATGCTTAGAATTTTGTGTAGTTTAATAATATGCCACTTTCACCCATGTTAAAATTGTTTAAAATGTTGTTTGATTAAATTTGCTCGAATGCCGTGTCAAAATGATTTATTTCATAACTAAATAACCGTAGCTCGGATTATAATAAACTTTATATGTAAATGGGGTAGAAAAATGCCTAGTTTAACATGGTGCACTTCGTTTTGCTGTTTAACAACATTAAAATTGTGTTTAGGGCAGAACAGTACCAAATCTAAAATATGGACATGAGGATTTTCCGGAATTGTTGTTTCTTATTTTCGGCCTCATTTAACTTGCTTAAATAGGTAGTTTACTTATGCTTCACCTCTTGCCATGTTAATCAACATTTAATATTGTTGGGTACATAATGAGAGAGAACTAAATAATTGATGTGGTGTTTCGTCAATATGCAACTCGTTGCATATTGAGCTCCATTTAACTTGTAGTTTTGCTTGTGCACTTTGCCATGCCATGCCTCATTAAACCGGACATGCATCATATTTGTTTTTGCATCATGCCATGTGTATGTGGTGGTTGTTTACTTTGTTGTTTGTTTCTTTCCAGGTTGCTTCTCTCGTTAGCTTCGGTTTCGTTCCGGAGTTGTGAGGATTCGTTCGACTACATCCGTTTGTCTTCTTCATGGACTCGTTCTTCTTCCTTGCGGGATCTCAGGCAAGATGACCACCCCTCGAAATCACTTCTATCTTTGCTTTGCTAGTTGTTCGTTCTTTTGCCATGCTACGCTACCTATCACTTGCCATATCATGCCTCCCATATTGCCATGTCAAGCCTCTAACCCACCTTGTTCCTAGCAAACCGTTGTTTGGCTATGTTACCGCTCTTGCTCAGCCCCTCTTATAGCGTTGCTAGCTGCAGGTGGAGATGAAGTTTGTTCCTTGTTGGAACATGGATATCTTGGGATATCACAATATCTATTATATATTTGATTAATGCATCTATATACTTGGTAAAGGGTGGAAGGCTCGGCCTTATGCCTGGTGTTTTTTTCCACTCTTGCCGCCCTAGTTTCCGTCATACCGGTGTTATGTTCCTTGATTTTGCGTTCCTTACGCGGTTGGGTGATTTATGGGACCCCTTGACAGTTCGCCTTGAATAAAACTCCTCCAGCAAGGCCCAACCTTGGTTTTACCATTCGCCTACCTAAGCCTTTTTCCCTTGGGTTCTGCAGACTCAAGGGTCATCTTTATTTTAAACCCCCGGGCCAGTGCTCCTCTGAGTGTTGGTCCAACCTGTCAGTCGCCGGTGGCCACCAGGGGCAACTCTGGGCTCGCCTATCGGAAGCTTGGACAATCCGGTGTGCCCTGAGAACGAGATATGTGCAGCTCCTATCGGGATTTGTCGGCACATTCGGGCGGCTTTGCTGGTCTTGTTTTACCATTGTCGAAATGTCTTGTAAACCGGGATGCTGAGACTGATCGGGTCTTCCTGGGAGAAGGTTTATCCTTCGTTGACCGTGAGAGCTTATAATGGGCTAAGTTGGGATACCCCTGCAGGGTATAAACTTTCGAGAGCCGTGCCCGCGGTTATGTGGCAGATGGGAATTTGTTAATATCCGGTTGTAGAGAACTTGACACTTGACCTTAATTAAAACGCATCAACCGCGTGTGTAGCCATGATGGTCTCTTCTCGGCGGAGTCCGGGAAGTGAACACGGTTTCTGGGTTATGTTTGACGTAAGTAGAGGTTCAGGATCACTTCTTGATCATTGCTAGTTCACGACCATTCCGTTGCTTCTCTTCTCGCTCTTATTTGCGTATGTCAGCCACCATATATGCTTAGTGCCTGCTGCAGCTCCACCTCATTACACCATCCTTTCCTATAAGCTTAAATAGTCTTGATCTCGCGGGTGTGAGATTGCTGAGTCCTCGTGACTCACAGATACTTCCAAAACAGTTGCAGGTGCCGATGATACCAGTGCAAGTGACGCAACTGAGCTCAAGTGGCAGCTCGATGAAGATCTTGTTCGTTGTGTTGTTTCTTTTCATGTTGATCAGTAGTGGTGCCCAGTTGGGACGATCAGGGATCTAGCAGTTGGGTTGTCTTCTTTTATTTTGGTTCCGTAGTCGGACCTATGTGTGTATCTCTGAATGATGTATGTTTTATTTATGTATTGTGTGAAGTGGCGATTGTAAGCCAACTCTTTATCCCATTCTTGTTCATTACATGGGATTGTGTGAAGATGACCCTTCTTGCGACTAAACCACAATGCGGTTATGCCTCTAAGTCGTGCCTCGACACGTGGGAGATATAGCCGCATCATGGGCGTTACACCCCCAAAGGGTGCGGCCAGCCCTAGATGCATCTAGGGGGGCGGCCAGAGGGGGAGAGAGGGGGGGGCCGCACCCTAGGTGGGCCTTAGGCCCATCTGAGCCTAGGGTTTCCCCCTTCCCCCTTCCCTGCGCCTTGGGCCTCTTGTGGGAGGCGCACCAGCCCACCTAGGGGCTGGTCCCTTCCCACACTTGGCCCACGCAGGCCTCCGGGGTTGGTGGCCCCTCCCGGTGGACCCCCGGAACCCTCCGGTGGTCCCGGTACATTACCGGTGACGCCCGAAACTCTTCCGGTGGCCAAAACGGGACTTCCCATATATAAATCTTTACCTCCGGACCATTCCGGAACTCCTCGTGACGTCTGGGATCTCATCCGGGACTCCGAACAACATTCGGTAACCACGTATATCTATTCCGTATAACCCTAGCGCCATCGAACCTTAAGTGTGTAGACCCTACGGGTTTGGGAACCATGCAGACATGACCGAGACGTTCTCCGGCCAATAACCAACAGCGGGATCTGGATACCCATGTTGGCTCCCACATGTTCCACCATGATCTCATCGGATGAACCACGATGTCGGGGATTCAATCAATCCCGTATACAATTCCCTTTGCCTACCGGTATAGTACTTGCCCGAGATTCGATCGTCGGTATCCCGATACCTTATTCAATCTCGTTACCGGCAAGTCTCTTTACTCGTTCCGTAACACATCATCCCGTGATCAACTCCTTGGTCACATTGTGCACATTATGATGATGTCCTACCGAGTGGGCCCAGAGATACCTCTCCGTTTACACGGAGTGACAAATCCCAGTCTCGATTCGTGCCAACCCAACAGACACTTTCGGAGATACCTATAGTGCACCTTTATAGCCACCCAGTTACGTTGTGACGTTTGGTACACCCAAAGCATTCCTACGGTATCCGGGAGTTGCACAATCTCATGGTCTAAGGAAATGATACTTGACATTAGAAAAGCTTTAGCAGACGAACTACACGATCTTGTGCTAGGCTTAGGATTGGGTCTTGTCCATCACATCATTCTCCTAATGATGTGATCCTGTTATCAACGACATCCAATGTCCATGGTCAGGAAACCGTAACCATCTATTGATCAACGAGCTAGTCAACTAGAGGCTTACTAGGGACATGGTGTTGTCTATGTATCCACACATGTATCTGTGTTTCCTATCAATACAATTTTAGCATGGATAATAAACGTTTATCATGAACAAGGAAATATAATAATAACCAATTCTTTATTGCCTCTAGGGCATATTTCCAACATATACTCCTTCCTCGGAGAAACATACACAGGTGGGAGGGGAGGGACCTGCGTTTTATCCCTGATGATTAGTGCTTGCGTGCCCTCAGTCCCTCCACCAACCACAGCAGCCTCCAAAACACTTGATGTGTTCTCAACTGACGCCCTCTTATTTGGAGTTTGGGTTGTCTCCGTCAGGGTATTAGCTATAACAGGAGGGACTACCATGGTACTCCCCCTATTCTCATTCGCATTCTCTTTTGGGTATGCCTGAGATCCATCACCCGGATGTTGCTGCTGATGTTGGGCATTGAAGCGCCAACTTTGGTTTGGATTATAGGGTTCTCGGCCCCTACCACGACCTCCAGCCCCCTGTCCACCTCTACCTCATGTTCCTTGTCTTCCCCCTCCCCATTGCGGGACATAATTTCCCCTACCAGCTGGTTTGAACCGTACGTTGTCAGCAAACAGAAAATCCCCCAACTCAAAGGTAGACTCATCATGCTCCCCATCTCCACATTCCTCATGCCAATGACCAAACTCGCCACAGTTGTAGCAAAAAGTTGGTAGCTTCTCATATTTCACTTGGTACTTCCCACTTTCTTCTCCCTTCTTTGCAGTAACAAAATGTTTTATCTTAGCATTAATATCTATCTTGACTTTAACCCTCACAAATTCACCAAAGAAACCCGCCGGTAGCTTCAGTTGTACTTCTTCCACTTCTCCAATTCTAGATGCCAAACCCTTTACAGCACGCTCAATCAAGAACTTATCCGGCAAACGATGAATTTGTGCCCACACAGAGAGCTTATCTAGCTCGAAAGTATCAGGGTTTTTAAACCCGTCATATTCCTCCATGATCACAGCCTGCTCCTTGAATAACCACGGCCCTTCAACCATCGCCTTATTCCAATCACCCAGGCACCCAAACTGCGCTGTGAACAAATTAGTTTTGATCTTCCTCCATACCACCTGTTTGGCAGGGTTCCATGCCACACGCATGTCATTATACAGCGCATTAGGGCTGAAGGTCTTTGGTGTATGGACTCTGGCAATTGCTAACCACTTCGCCGGTTCTACCATATCCGGCAGCTCCTCCTCCCATATGAATTCGTCCTCTTCTTCCTCCTGTAGCGTGAGCCGGGCAAGCAATTCTTCAGCAGGTTCCTTCCCCTGCCTCCGCTGAGAGCTCCTGTTTTCCGCCATCTGCAAGAGATCCGATCTTGCCGCCGTCGTTCCTCGCCAAACCCCAACCCCCAACCAGCGCCGAGGTACGGTCACGGATCCCCTCAAACAGCCCGAGCCCCTGGCGGACAGGAGGGGCGGGGGGGGGGGTGAGAAAAGCGGCCTGAGATAGATTCCGGCGGCGGCCGCCGGAAGATGTCGAAACCCTAGGTTTTTCGCCTAGGGGAAGATAATTTTGTACTGTCTTCTTTGACTACTTGATGCCGAAACCGTAACCAACCACTTTTCAGAGTGGGAGTCTGATGTAAGTTAATTAGGCTACGTCAAACAACTTTAGCGCTAATTAGCCCCCTCTAATAGTGCGCTCAAGTATTAAAGCCCAGGAGCTTTCCTAGTTGAAGCCCATATGTACTTGTTGGTCAGCCCACGCTAGGCAGCTTTCCTAGTTGAAGCCCATACGTGCTTGTTGCTCAGCCCACGCTAGGGAAAACAAACACCCAGGATAGTTCCAGAATCTGACGAGGCCACGATCGAGGGCATTCCCTATCGTTTGTTTCGGCGCCGACGAACCAGGCACACGCGCTTGCTCCGCCTGGAAGTTTGACGATGGCATCTGTACAACTGATCCACAACAGTGCCGATGGTAGAATAATCCTGCGGTGAGTCTCCTTTGACAACAGTGCCAGGCCCAAGGTTTTGGTTACCAGTCGAAATTTCAAGATTTCCCATGGTTACCGCGTATTTCCGTGCCCCTCGGTAAATCCACATTCCGAGTAAAAAATACCATTATTTTTGAAAATTTTGAATTTTAACGCTCGATTTGTAGTAAAGTGCCTAGGATCTAATTAATGCAAGGAGAGTTGATTCTGACGTGTTCGTAGCAACCTAGTTCCTGTTTTGACGGGTCTTTGGTTTGAATGTTCATTCATTCATTTATTTGAATTCAAAATTCAACTACAAAATTCGTTCGAAATATTCTCGGTATTTCTCGGTATTTCCCGGTAACCGTGGTAACCACGTTTATCAGTCACCCTCGGTAAAATTGCCTCATTCGGTAACCAAAACCTTGGCCAGCCCCCCCCCTCTGCGCCGCCATGCTGCTCCCCCCGCCGCCGCCAGGCCCACCTCCACCAGGCACAGTCCGCTTCCCGCGCTCTTGGAGCGAGGTGGCGCAGTCGTCTTCCGTCGCGAGCGTGGGAGGGCCGGAGTTTGCAGTCCCATTTGACCGTACTGTGGTGGACTCGGCGGCCGTCACGCCGCCCGTGGAACAGGTGGAGTGCTGCTATCTGGAGAATTCGAAAGACTTGCGACGCATGGAGGCGGAGCTCTCCCGCGCGGTCGTGGTGACCATCACGGGTACAAGGCCGCGCGTTGACCTGGCCGCGGCGGCGGAGGCGCTGCATGCCGAGTTCGGCATCGGGCCCAGAGACATGTCCATCCGTCCGTTTCACCCCGAGGATTTCCTTGTCCTGTGCAAGCATCAGATGATTCGGCAGCTAATGGTGGATAGTGGTAGAGCTTCAGGCCAAGGCTTCTCCTTGGCTCTGCGGGCGTGGACGCGGCAAGCTCAGGCAACTGGAGCAAACTTGCCGTACCTGGTGCCACTCAAGCTGGTGGGTGTGCCGGCGCATGCATGGACGCGCCGGACTACGGAGACCATCCTACGCGCCCTCGGGTTCGTCGTTCAAGTGGCGGAGCGCACGTCCAGGAGATACGACATGTCGGGCTTTCAGGTCTGGCTCAAGACGGCTGACGATCCTTCAAGAATCCCGGCCCGCCGCATGCTATATGTGCCGGAGCCGGGAATGGGTGGAAACAACGACGCCGTGCTCGCCGAAGGGGCACCGGAGGTGCTATGGTACCCGGTCCAGATCATCAAGATGGCCCCGCCGATCAGGGATGAATCCAGAGTGAGGGGCGCCACTCATCCTCCGCCGCCACCTCCGCCACCTCCTTCCCCGCCGTCGAATGATGAGGAACGCGAGCAACGCCAAGGTGGAGGCTCTTCGGAGCCGGGGATGGGCGCATCCGGCGAGACGCATGGACCCACGGCGGCGCCGGAGCCAGCACCGGCGCGGAAGCCGAGGGGCGATGTCCCTGGGCGTGGAGGTGGATTCGCGCGCCTAGCATGCATCAGCGAGGGCGGCAGCGACGATGGGCCCTCTGACGCAGTGGCTTCCGTCAAAAGTGCGCCAGTGGCCCCTCACCGCCCTGCTTTGCCACCTACGCATCCTGCGCATAGCGCTGTGGGCACGCGTGCGCCAGAGACCAGACCGGCTTCGTCCTGTGGTTCAAATGACAAGGCACCCGAGGCGGACAAATGGAATCCCGAGGATACCCTGAGCTCCCCACCATCAGTCTGTCTAAGCAGATGGAAGCAGAGCGGGCCATGCAACACTAGCCATGCAGTTCTTTTGACCAACGGGCTTGCGGTGGAGGATCCGATGCGGACCGAGGCGTGCGTGGCTACAGGCCAAGACAACGGGAGGATTCAGGTGGGGTCCATTCAATGCGCGCTGAGTATGGGCGCGGGCACCAATGCTGGGGTGGGCCACACAAGTGCCAGCCCGGGGACAACCAGCGAACATGTGTTGCCTCTGGACCAGGACAGAATGGTGCGTGAAGAGGCTTGGGTGGACGCGATGTTCGAGGACGCGCTCCCATGCAGTGGCTGCACAGAAGTTACCATGGGCGAGGACTCCCCGCGCTGCGGGCCGGTGGGGAGCATGTTCTGTGTCTCCCTCTCCACCGAACGAGGCACTCCCACCTGTCCGCCCAGGACTAGTGGATCACCGTACGGACCATGCAACCCATGCACGTTACCACCACGTACGAATCCAGTGGACGTTTTTTGTGCAGAGCTGACGAAGGGCTTGTCCCCAGTACTGCAAACCCCACCAGTTAAGATTCATACCGTGGCACAGAGGCGCACAAAGCAGAAGAGGGTGTCGGTCCCCAACCCACGGAGGAGTGCCAGAATAGCCAGGGGCGTTGGGCGCGGCTCGGCAGCATCAAAGCAACAGGGGGTGCTAATCCGAAAGCTATGTCTAGCAAATGAAGCGGAAATCATCACCGATGACGCGCTCCAAGCATATGCGACACTCTTCGACCAGCCACTCTCCGATGGCCATATCAAGGCAATCCTCGCCTTGTTCAGATGGGAGACCTCTGCCTTGCCACTCGGAGGCACGGAGGAAGCCGTGGAGGACCGGCTTTAAGGCCGGTCAAGGTGGTTTACTTAGTAGGCTAACAAAATGAATGCATCACCTTTCAAAACCCTAGTGTGGAATGTGAGGGGCCTTAATAGCCCGGCGCGTCGAAGTGCAATCTATCAGGTGGTTAGCTCGGTTGCGCCGAGCATTGTGTGTCTCCAGGAGACAAAAATGGAACTTGTAACGACAGAGGTGGTCGCCCACTGTCTTGGAAATAAACTCGAGAGCTTCTACTACCTGCTCGCGCGAGGAACGAGGGGCGGCATTCTCCTTGCTTGGGATGCTACCGTGGTGAAACTTTCCAACCCGCACTACGCGACGAATGCGCTCACCGCGCTAGTCACGCACATTGGTGGCTCACAATGGTGGATGACAGGAGTATACGGCCCACAGCAAGATCAAGACAAAGTGGAATTCATGCAAGAATTGGTGGACATTCGCGAGCTGACAGCCGGACCATGGACTGTGATGGGGGATTTCAACCTATTGGTTAACCCAGAGGACAAAAACAACACACTTGTGAACAGACGAATGATGGCGCGGTTCCGTGCAAAGCTTAATAACCTCAAACTCAAAGAGGTTTATTTGAACGGGCGGAGATACACTTGGTCTAATGAGCGGACACAAACGACAATGGAGAAGATTGACCGTGTCTTCACCACGGCAACTTGGGAGGAGCTTTACCCGACCTGTCAGCTCACAGCACTAGGCTCCTCAATCTCTGACCACTGTCCATTGCTACTGGACCTAGAGGCCGAGCTGCACATGGGCAAGCGCTTCAAGTTTGAGGCTTTCTGGACAAGAGCCGAGGGATTCATGCAAAAGGTGGAGGAGTTGTGGAACTCTGTGCGTAGAGAAGAAAGCCCCTATGTTACCCTTGATCTCAAGCTGCGAGCCACGACAAAGGGCGTGAAGAAGTGGAGCGACAGGTGGATAGGCAACGTTAAACTGCAAATTGGAATTGCCATGGGGGTAATCGCTCGCCTGGATGCAGCAATGGACACAAGAACACTCTCGCCACAAGAATGAGATCTACGGCGCATGTTGAAACTGAAGCTACTTGGTCTATGCTCCTTGGAACGAACAATTGCGCGACAAAGATCAAGAATTCTCTCACTCCGGGAGGGGGATGCAAACACTAGCTTCTTCCACCAACACGCTTGTCACCGGCAAAGGCGCAACATGATCACAACGATCAGAAATGGGGACACCACCGCAAGCACGCATGATGAGATCGCAAATGAAGTGGATGACTATTACACAAATGTGTTTGCTGGCACACTGGGCAGAGCACACACCATAGACCTCAGCCTTCTTGATCTACCGACCATGGATTTGACGCATCTTGATCAGCCTTTCACCGAGGAGGAAGTGGAGAAGTTTGTGAAGACCATGCCCATGGATAAGGCACCGGGTCCGGATGGCTTCACGGGACGGTTCTTTGCATTCTGCTGGCCTATAATCAAGGACGACCTCATGAGGGCACTGCACACTTTCCACCATGGCGATATGAGGGGCCTGCACGCCATCAACAAGGCAATTGTGGCACTACTTCCTAAGAAGGATGGAGCAGTGGACATACGCGACTTTCGGCCAGTGAGTCTGGTCCATGGCGCGATAAAGATCTTTGACAAGACACTAGCTTCAAGGCTTGCAGTGGATCTTCCGTTACTAGTGGGAAAACACCAGAGCGCTTTCGTGCGAGGGCGATCCATTCACGACAACTTCATGCTCGTCCAATGCACGGCACGTAAGCTTCACGCCCTACGACACCCAGCCATTATGCTCAAGCTTGACATATCAAAGGCTTTCGACTCAGTGCAATGGCCCTTCCTCCTAGAAGTGCTACGCAAGGCTGGATTTCGGGACCGTTGGATCACGTGGATTTGTGGAATGCTGGCAAGTGCATCAACAAGGATCATGGTCAACAGTACACCGGGACAGCCAATCTACAACACCGTGGGCTTGAGGCAAGGTGCCCCACTATCCCCAATGCTGTTCATTCTTGTCATGGAACCCTTGCACCGCATGTTCGAGCTTGCGACTGCAAAGGGACTGCTTGAGCCGCTTGCAAGAACAGGGCTACATCACTGTCTCTCAATGTTTGCCGACGACGTAATGATCTTTCTCAAGCCCAATGAGCAGGATATGAACATGTGTGCATCAATTCTTACCCTGTTTGGGGAGGCATCGGGCCTCCGCGTCAACCTTGCCAAGAGCGCGGCCTACCCTATACGATGCTCTGATGAGATCATGGAATCAGTGGAGAGAGCACTTGGATGCCCGAGAGGCGCCTTCCCATGCAAATACCTTGGTCTGCCGCTCACCCTGAGAAAACAGTCACATGTACAGCTATCAGGCCTTGTGGACCAACTAGCAACGGCATTGCCAAAATGGAAAGCAGCAAGGATGCCCAAGAGTGGAAGAATGCTTCTTGTTCAATCTGTACTCTGTGCAATTCCGCTGCACGCGATGATGGCGCTCGACCTCCCACAAAAGACAATTTCAGCAATGAACAGAATATGCCGCAGCTTCTTATGGTGCGCGGAGTCAAGCTTGTCTGGCGGAAACTGCACAGTCGCTTGGGAGGCTGTGTGTGCCCCCAAATGGGCGGGTGGATTAGGCATACCCAACCTAGGGTGGATGAACAAAGCTGTGCAGGCCAGGTGGCCCTGGTTACAGAGATAGACACATCGCGACCATGGGCAGAATTTGACATCACAGTACCAAAAGCTTCAAGACAACTCTTCAACGTGGCTGCTCGCTGGGCTCTCGGTGACGGAAACACAACACTCTTTTGGGAAGATAGATGGCTCGACGGACACCGGATCGTGGAGATTGCGCCCTTGACCTACGGCCGAGTCAGGAAGAAAACGAGGAACACATGCACCGTAGCCCAGGCCCTACTGAATGATGGTTGGGTTGCCCAAGTAAGCCCGGAGGTATCAACTGACTCGCTAAGGGAATATCTACAGCTATGGAACATGATCCAAGAACTTCAACTTGACCCAGCGCAACATGATACCATCACTTGGTCATGGGAAACAAGCGGATGCTATTCAGCGAGGACTGCCTATGCAGCCAAATTCTGGGGCAGGCAGGTCGTCCCCACGGCCGAATTCACTTGGAAATCTAGAGCACCGGCGCCCTGCCGCTTCTTCACATGGCTGGCAATCCAGGATAGGTGCTAGACGTCCGATCGGCTAGCAAGACGAGGGCTCGATCATCAGGACTACTGCCCAATGTGCAGCCAAGAAGAGGAGAGCATAAACCACATTTTGCTCCAGTGTGTCGTCGCACGGGAAGTGTGGACCACGATCTGCCATCCCCTACGCAGACTGGAATGGATACCTACTGTGAATGAAAGCCTCGGTGCATGGTGCCAAGACAAGAGAGGAAGAGGAGAGGCCGCGAGGGATGCAAATACAATCATCATCCTAGGGCTATGGCAAATATGGAAGCACCGCAACTCGATTGTCTTCGACGGAGCTACACCTTCAAAGAATAGGATTATCCATGCAGTCGTAAGAGAGGGTCGTGTATGGAAAAAGTCGGGCATACTACGAGGAGACATGGGCGCCTTCTTTGCAGAGATGGAGGAGTGGGCAGCGGAGAGTACATAGTCTTTCAGACTAGGTGGAGGGTGGAAGTAGAGTTAGTGTGCTGTGTATATATGTAATCTGTAACGCTAACGTGGACGGGCTCTTTACCCCGATTCCTTCTATATAATATAGTACGCACACTCGTGCGTATTCGAGAAAAAAAAGTCTCCTTTGACTCCTTTGTTGATTTATACTGTGGAATTCAACTGATGAACTGATCTGCATCTGGCTCCAATAGACCATAAACTTTTTTGCTTTAGATGAAATTAATTAGGGGTAATTGCTCAAAAACAATTAATTAGGGGTAGCAAGTTCTTGTTTTATTCTCAAATAATAGGTACTGTAAATTAGGTTTGCGCTGATTTTATCATCTGAGTTTTGAATTTCACCCTTAGGACAACATAGCAGGACTCTCGTCGGATCTAAGGTATATCATTGGCTCATGTCTGGGCTATTGCAAGTTACTATTATTAGGTAGGCACAAACTGTTAGATGCTAGTTTGTATTTTTGGGACCATTAGAAATCTACGAGTTTGTATGCATGATGACTTCAATATCAAATTAGCTGATACACAAAGTACCAATCAAATATTCTAGCATGAGTAAAATTTACAACAAGCTAGAATCGCCATATAGGGTTATCGACTTTGTTCTGTGTTTTGGGTGAAAGAGCCACATTCAAACTAACAGACAAAAATACAATTTCCTAATTGAAAAATTCATATTATCTTGTGTTCCTCTATGTATGGTCATTGTTAGAAAAAAAAATGTTCGGTGTCTTCTTCGCCCCCCTATCCCAATCCTGGCTCCGCCCCTGCTCACACACACACACACACACACCACTTACGTGACGCCCACTTAAACAGACACGTATGTTACCATTTGTGCACCCGCGGGTACACGTGATGCTGCACATTTATTTAAGCCAGACGGCGAACCCAAACAGTAGATGCATTCATTCCCCTCCCGCCGCGTCTTCTCTGGTGGCCGTCGCCCGGTAGCCATGGCCCGGCCGAAGGTAACAACATACGCCATACTCCCGCCGGAGCGGCTCTTTAATCTGGAAATTTTAGTGGTCATGCATGCATCTTTTTGTGCTAGCACTCCTATATAATGGTTGACCGGTCGCTTCCCGCGGACATGCGCGGGCGGTGGAAGAGGAAGGAGAAGGGAAGCGGGCTGTGGAGTAACGTTTTTTACCATAATTTCTTAGGAAACTGAGTGCAATAATTGAGTAGTTTTGCAAACTACCAGTACTACACATGAAACGGTTCAAAACCTATACTCCCTTGCCAGCGCGCGCTTCCTGCGTGAAACGGTCAGCGTCGCCCTAGAGCGTCAGTGCCACATTAATGCCCGGCCGGAGCGGAGGTGACCTCTCACTGGCGCCGGCTTTGAAGCGGCGCGACG
Organism: Triticum aestivum; assembly: GCF_018294505.1. NCBI lineage: Eukaryota > Viridiplantae > Streptophyta > Magnoliopsida > Poales > Poaceae > Triticum > Triticum aestivum. The sequence continues at coordinate 33,271,800 of NC_057808.1, read as the reverse complement.
GCCGAGAGAGCGCCGCTTCCCAGTGCACCGACTGCTCCGCGTCGAGGCAGGCCATAGGCCCTGTGTGGATCCATGGGTTAGAGTTAGTTTGAGCTAGTTGGGGCTCAAATAGCCCTAAAGTATCCAAACATGAGGGTTTAAATTGGAGCAAGTTGCACCGAACCCACCAAAAAAAACTATCCCACCCAAGAGGTGCTAACCGGAGATAGTTCTCATTGGGACCACTGAAAAATCACTTCTCTCTCTCCATCAAGTGCATTTATTGTTAATCTAACCCGGTCACCCAAACACCTCTTTGGCTACAGTTAGTTCAGGGTTAGTCATGAGTTAGTCTAACCTCTAGCTAAGTTAGAGTATGCAAACAGGAGCAGTATAGGACATGCAAGTTGCTCAAAGCATACAGTCAAATTCGTACGTGAAAGGATTTTTTTCTTTTTGAAAACGGAACATGAAAGGAATTTTTTTTAGAATGCTCTTGGCATGTCACTAACATGTGATGAGTTAACGACCTCAATAGACGGCAAAAACGCCAGCTCGCCGCACTTTGAGAGATATGAGGAGGGAGAAGCGATACGGGCTGCTGGATTACTAGAGATAGGTGTCGCACGGAAGCCAAGAAATATGGTGATAGCGTGGATTAGCCATGTACTAGTATGATGTAACTACACTGGGCTGCCGTGTTTCGTACTCTTCCAGTCCACTGTGGAGATGATTGGTTGATTTTATATCGCTGAATAATATAAAATATTATGAGTGCAGACGCTCCAACCCGAGGTTCCTTGCTCCTTCTCGGTCGTCGGGAATCAATGTTCTTACACTCTATTTTTTTTACGTGAGCTTTGTTCATCCTTTTGCCAACACGCGACACATTTAGCATCAAGGTGCATGTGTCATGCAAGGATCGTTCCATCTATATGAAGAACACGTGGGACTAGAACTATGAGACGGACATGTACCCAGGAGTGGACGTGCGAACCTGTGTAACCTAGCGCAGTAAGTGAAGTAGAAAGGCACAAATAGTATGAACATGTGTGGCATATAGGCATTTGTCTCTTACTACCACAAAATGTTGTACGTGCAATGCCTGGTGATGTTATGGAGTACGTGACTAAGTACTCTACTACTACTATATTAATTGGAGGCACATATTAGGTTTTATATTTGTTTACGTGTATGCCCCGAGACCTTCCAACTAGACGCGTCTTTCTCTCCGGGTCGCACTTTGTATCGTTCATACCACTAGTACAGTAGTACTACTACGTGTGGTCTTCGACCCAGAAGTGGAGACACTCTACCACGATGTTCATGTCCCACTCCTTTCTCTGACGTGTGCGACATCCAGCACGTGCCATGTGTTTGGCACTCCTTCGTCGTAAGAGTTGAAACACTAGCATTCATTAGAAATAAAAAATAAATATAAATCACCAGTGATACTATACCATGCGGTTTCCTTGCTGCTCGATATCGGAAAGAATACTTCCGCTCACCGACATGTGGGACGTCGACCATCCTGCTCCACTTGCCATGCCCGCAAAACTCCAAGGGAGAGTCACCCCAGTAGTTGCGCCGCAGTAATTACTAATGAGCCGTCAAATCACAGGCCCAACCTTACCCACTGTGAAGTTGCTCAGACGAAGGAACCATCATGACTTCATTGAATTCCGGTTCTTGAAGAAAACTACTGTACCAGCAGTACTGCTAGCTACAGTAGTTACTCCAGCAGAGGCCTCCTTTGGGTCATAGGATAGGAATTTTATAGGAATATGAAAATCATAGGAAGTGAGATGACATGCATCTCAATTCCTATAGAGAAAGAGATGCCATTTGATGCATAGGATAGGAATTTTTCCATTGAGTCTAGGCTAATGTACTGGTAATTTGCTCTAAAAACTACAGTTGTAACTAGTAGTACTCTTACATGCTCGTAATTAATTAAACAAACGTACGGGCGACACAGACACACACACACACTAACTACTAGTACTACTACTTCTCACATGCTGGCTAGACGCCGTCGTTCTACTTCCCGGCTTTGTCGGCGACACCCCACCGTGCTTGGATCTCCGCCGACCTCTCCGCAGCAGCGTGTGCGTCCTCTTCTTTCTTGCGGCGGCGGGCCTCTCTTTTCTTGAGTGCTTTCTGACTTTTCCGCTCCCTTTGTGCGGCTTTGGCTGCCTCTTGCTCTACCGCCCATTCGGCCTTGGCAGCTTCAAATTCTGCCCACATAGGTGTGAGGTCGCGAGCGGCGATGAACTCGGCACGGCGGGATGCCACCGCTTGCCTACCATTCTGTGTGCGGTCGTGGGCGGCGAGGAACTCGGCGCGGCGGGATGCCATCACTTCCTTACCGGTTTGTGTGCGGCGCGGTGGCATGAACGACGCTTGGTGATAGCTCTGGGGTGGAGTGGCCGGACAACCGTAAAGTGCATTGGTTTGTCAAGAGCTCAAGGACAGAAGACGAAGGAAATTTGGATTCCCCTTCAATCCTGGTCATTTATTACCGAGTAAAATGCATTGGCGGTCATTGAACTTGTCTTGATAGCTCACTTTGATCATTGTATACGAGATATGGTGATTATACGGTCACTGGCTCAGCGTATAGCTCCGTATTTGTCTGGTTGACCAGTCAAACAGTCCGCATGCGCCTCATCAGCTCGTGTTCTTTATCTATCTATCTATGCGGGCCTACCTGTCAGTGGAGAAAGAAATAAAAACCAAAATTATGCGTATGTGACATTACTGTTTAGACGTTTGCTGGAGGCCTCCGCGAACACCGAGCATGTATTCACCTGGCTCAACACCAACGGTCATACTCGTGACTCGGCGCCTTGCTCATGTATATCGTCCATCACAACGACAATCTATAAAACAGCCTAGCTAGAGAGGGTACTATGGTGCGGAGTATGTACTATCGTGAGCAACCGATCATAGTGCCACTGCACACGAGTGTGTGTCTGATCGATTCGTCCATTATTCGTAAGTTATGTATGGTTGTGTGGTGTCTAATGGTGGTCGTCGAATGCTAGCTGGCGACAAGAGCGGTTGCATGGACGCCTGGTTGTCAATACGTGCCGCATACGCTTCAAAGGCTCGTCGTCCATGAGTTCACATTTTACCACCACGCCAGCGTCTGACCGCCCTGTCCTACCGAAACCCCTTCCATCGCTAGCACGCGCTTCCCACCTGAAACGATCACCGTCTCTCCAGAACGTCAATGCCGCATTCACCGGCCTTAACTGCAGGTGCAGTTGGTGTGTCACTGCATGCGGGCCTGATGCCCGTTGGGCCCACATGTCAGTGAGACAACGCACTTGCGGTTAAGTCACTGAAGAAGCGTCCGCATTCACGCCCGACGCGACCTCTCACTGGTGCTGGCATTGCAGCAGCGCGACGGCCGAGAGAGCGCCACCCGCGTGGCATCCCGGTGCAAGCGACTGCTCCACGTTAATGACACCATGGCTGCCGACGAACCTACTCCGGTGACATCCGTCCATCCGTCTACCGTGGCTCATTGCCATTCGCCCGCTATATTAACTTGAGCCCCAGCTCCCAGCCATAGCCAAAGACCCACACTCATTCTCCTCCGGTCCCTTCCTTCTGTTGGCAACACTCCAACCATGGCCTCCGGGCACCCCAAAGCTCTCTTGGACGTACTGTCGCAGGAGCAGACAAAGGACATCGGTGGCTCCTCTCCGGGCGTGCTCCAAAGCTCTCTTGGACGTACTCTCGCAGGAGCAGACGAAGGAGATCGCCGGCTCCCCGCTGGCTGCCCTCCGCCACCGCGACCATGAAGCCGGCGCGCGTGCGCGGGCGCAGCCGGCAGCGAGGAAAAGTAGTACACGGTAGGTCGCCACCGCTCTGGTCCCAGGAAGGCCACCGCTCCTCCACTCAGTCGACGCCAAGCTTGGTGGGATAAAAATCGGCGGCCAATTAGCTGCTTGACGGCGACGTGGAGGCAGAAATCTTCATAACCTTGTGCTCCGGAGGAGGAGGTCATCGAGGCGGGTAAGGAGGAGGCAAAGGCAATGGCCGGCTTTCTCGGGTTCATGGCCGGACATGGTGGTCGGGGCCCGGCGATCGTTTAGATTAGGTTTACAGTAGGTTTTAGTACGGTTTGTGCGAAATATGTAATGAATTTCGTCCAGTTTATAGGAAAAGTTCTCGAAATATAATGAATTTCATCTGGTCAATTTGAAATTTACTTTGTTTGCACGAATTTCGTCCGGTTACTTCATATAGTTGTCGAAAGGTATGCGGGCAGCATTGGATGGCATCCATCAGTGTCCTCGGACAGATGCCGGTTTAAATTTGAGGGCCAGCACTGGAGATGCCCTAACTATCATGCTATAATCGCTAACAGTGCTCCATTATTTCGCAAGGAACAGTTATCCCTCGATCAAAATCAGATCCGCCGTGTTTCGCACTCCTCCCATGTAAGAGTGTAGACTCTTGCTTACATAAAAATGGAGCAAGTGGACGGCACTATAGCACGTCATATCACTCAAACTAGCCCGCCTAAGGAAAGCAGCGCCCTCGTCATTTTTGTTCTGGATTTCTATCAATCAATCGCACGAAAATGTTACGCTTTGCATGTTCAAAAGGAAAAGGCGGCACACTTACAACTCGTACGCGTCGCGTTCACGTCGCACCCCCGACAGTCCGGCTCGCACGCCGCTCACCAGAGGGGACACGCGTTGTCTTGCATTTTCACTGACATGTGGGACTGCAATTGAATAAACCGTCGATAGCCGAAATCTAATCGCTCGGCAGGCGTCGGCTCAGAGGAGAGAGACGGGGGAGGGAGAAGAGATCGCCCGCCCGCTGTGCACGGACTCCAAGAAATATGTGGTGATAATGTGAGGTGGGCCATGCGGGAGTCCGCACCGCTTCCAAGCCCGCTTCTTACCGCCCTGGCCCACCAGAACCCCTCCCCCACCCCACCACCTCCCCGCGCGCGCTCCCCCCTCAGAGGCCAGCTGCCCGCATTCATAGCAAGTACTACCAGTAAAATTCTGGGCTATAAATGGCATGTACAATGGTTGATAAGATAGTCTTATCATAAGTCTTGAATGTAATTTAGAGATGACAAAAAACATGTGTACAATGGATCATCTCTTAGCCTTATCTTCAATAACTAGTTATTCCTAAAAACATGGTGAAACATATTGTGCTAAGAGATCATCTCTTGTCTTCTCGACAAGCCCGCTTATGTGGAGGAGAGAGAGGCATTGACAAAGTCAAGGAGTGGGATCTGCAGGAGCCCGTCTCTACACGTGCTCCTAGGTATAAAAAAACTAATTCTAAAAAAGAGGCATAAAAAACAATTGTGTCTAAAAAAGAAAGGTAAAAAACATTTGAGAGGAAATAGATAGAGAGAAGTGAGAAAAAGTTGTAACCTTATAGTCAACACTATGGTAGTATTACATGAGGAAGGAGGGAGTGGTGCACATGCCAAGTTCACTGGGCTGCCGTGTTTCACACTCCTCCGTCGTAACAGTGGAGACAATAGGTTTCATCAAAAATAAACAATGAATACTCGTTGCTCGTCCACTATATCGGAAAGAATACTTTCATTCGCCGACATGTGGGACGTCGACCATCCTGGTCCACCTGCCATGCACAAAATTATCCTGGTCCACCTGCCATGCACAAAGTTAGTCGGACGAAGGAACCATCATGACTTCGTTGAATTCCGCTTCTTCATGAAAACTTACTCTACCCGCAGTACTGCTACCACACGCGAAGACTGGACGACACTGTACCACGTCATATCACTAAAACCCACTAGGCCAAACTAGCCCGCCTAGGATTTGTACTCCCTCCATTTCAAAGTTAGTAGTACAAAGTTGACTCATCTATTTTGGAACGGAGGGACGTCTCTGTACTGCTATGATTTTGTGTTGTACGTCTCTGTACTTTTGCTACGATTTTCCTACCCTATGAACCAAATGAGGCCTGAATGTATCCGTGTCGACTATTGTCTGATCGATCGCTAAGCCTACAATTTTAGGAGCTTGGGCTATTGGCCGATCGACGACGGATCAGTATAAGCGTACCACGAGCTCATCAGCCCCAACATTTCTCTTCGGTGAGTGTTTTGCAAGTACTATAGCTCGCACAGTAGCTAGCCTACTAACACCAAGAATCATCAAATAAGCCCTGCTGATATGATAAACAGTTCAAACTTACATCTAAGCATGCCATATATTACATCAAAAGCTGGTGAGGATACATCTGTTTCCATAACTCGGAGAGGGTTCGCATGATTCACTATCAAACAAAAGTAGCAAGTACCGCCCACACAAGACAGTGCACTAGCCCTAAGATGGTTTGATAACACGCATCGTTCTGGTAATTAAACATAGGGCAATGCAAACTACCCTAAAGGATTAGTGCGACCAACTATTTCTTGTCATCGATCTCTCGGGCAATGACCACAGCACGGACAGCGGCATGGGAATCGATCTCTGGGGCGATGTCCACAGGACTGACCGCGACATCAGAATCGATCTCTAGGGCGATGTCCACAGGATGGACAGCGGCATCGGAATCGATCTCCGGGGCGATGCCAACAGGACGGACCGCGACATCGAAAACGATCTCTGGGGCGTTGTCCACAGGACGGGCCGCGACATCGGAATCATCAAGGACGTCCACCGGCACCTGCACAACCCTAACATATTAGCAAGCACATTGCAAATAATAAAAAACCACAACTTTCGGTAATAAGCCATTATTTTTTACCTTGTGCAGCTCACCGGGGGATCCCATCCCTCCGGGGGCCATCTCCTCGTCCTCGATGGGGGCCATCACCTTGCCAGGGGAATACTGCTTCTCAACGGCGACTATCTCCTCAAACTCGGCCTTGAGCCTCGCATAGGTGGCCATCAGAGTTTCTGGGGTAGGCACGGTGGGGCCCTTGCTGTTCTTCCAACTTTCTTTGAGGAGTTCGTCCGCCAACGTCGTCAACTCTTTGGCCAGTGCTTGTTTCTTGGAGTTCTTCGTCTCCATGGGTTGGCCCGCCAACATGGTCAACTCGTTGGTCGGTGCTCGCTTCCTGGAGATCGCTGTCTCCAGTGGGTTGTCCGCCGGCAACTCTTTGCCTAGTGCTCCAGGATCCATCAATGAACTGACAAACAAAAAGCAATCGAAAGGAAACCACAATCGCAATGAAAACGGGAAAAGAATAGGCTGTGAGAATCGGTCGGTGCTTCGCAAAAAGAAGATTCTTGGAATGAAAATATAGCAGCATCACTGATTCGCCCACCTTTCCTTCGTCGGTACAGAAGAAAAATGGCAGAAGTGAGTAGCCTGGAGTGAGGTTTTCTTCAAGAAAGGGGAGAAAGGGCTTCAACGAGCGTTCCAGTGAAATGATGGTTGCTTCGTCCAGTCCAACTTCGAGGCCACTTTACCACTGCTGGTAAAGGTGTGGGTTTTGTGATATGACGGGTCATGACGGCCACACCGGGGTGACCGGTGAGTTTCGACTGTAGCACCTCGCTGTGATTTGGTGGATGGCACGCGGGCCCGGATGCTTTGATGTCCCGCATGTAGATAGAGCGGCTAGTCATATAGGAATGGTCAATATTGTGCACCGCGACCAAGGCGGAGAGGAAAACGAGAGAACTACGTAATTAATGCATGAGTTTAATTAGGGTAGTTTTGTAAAGTACGAGATACATTCCTCCAATCGCAAAATGCCTTGGTTGATGAGATTTGAGATTTGAGCCCTATAAACCGGAAGGGAGATTTGAGATTTGAGATTTGAGATACTGCACGCGGTGTAGTCTAGTCACTTGTTGGAATCTCTAGAAAGACTTATACCGCATGATTCTTTGCTTCTTACTACTACGTACTACTTCGCCGATATGGGGGACAGCCAGCAGCATCTGGGTCGATGTAATACGTGTCATGCACCCGATTAGAGTGCGGAACGGAAGGGGGGCATCACCCCGGTCGTACCGCCTGGCCCTGTTTGGATACTCTAACTCAGTTAAAGGTTAGAGTTAGATTCTAATCCTGAACTAACCCTGAAGTAACTCTAGCGAAAGAGGTGTTTGGATGACAGGGTTAGATGGAGCGTGGACACGGCGAGGTGCCTTCATGGGCGGTGCGAGAGGGAGGGAGGGAGAGGACGAGAATCTTCGAGGAAGTGGGGAGGGATCTGCTGCGGGGAGAGCGAGAGAAAAATGTGTTTTTTAGTGTCCCGAGAAGAACTAACCCAAATAAGCACCTCTTGGGTGGGTTAGATTTTTTTGGGTTAGTTGAGTTCAAACTAACCCAAACTAACTCTAACACATGGATCCAAACAGTAACCCAAACTAACCCTCCTGTTTGGATATTTTTGGGTTAGTTGAGTTCAAACTAACCCAAACTAACTCTAACACATGGATCCAAACAGTAACGCGCCGTCAAATCGCACAGCCCGACCTTTCCAGCAGTAAGTAAGTTGAATCCGCTACTCCCTCACCCTCCTCGCCTCTCTGTCAAACCGCCTACGCGAAAACTGCCGCGCGTACTGCCCGGGAAAAGCCCCGCCCTCAACTTTTAACTACGCGAAAATAGTTCGAGCTTGTTCGTTCTATATAAATACTAGTACTGTATGTTTATTCACCCGTGGGGTTGTTCAATGAATGGAGGGCCGGGGAGCACAAGTGAACAATACTACTACTAGTAGTAGTAAGTAGGAGTCGTACAGGTAGTCACCTTAAATAGAGAGTTTCTTTTCTTTAATGCCACGTACACAAATTGAAACGCTTGTTGTGGAGAGAAAAAGATAATCACTCCACTATATATGTATGCAGGGGCCTGAGTGCTTGCTTTACTAGGGTTGCTCTCTTCATTCTCTCATCCTCTCCAGATATAAACAAGACAACGGTAGCGCCATTTTCTCTCCGCTCACCGCTGGTCACAGATCCGGCCGGATCCCTTCGGCTGGTGTGTGTAGAGGACTAGGTGCATCATTCACGCAGTCATCGCCGGCGAGGGAGGAAATCCATAGCTGTCGGAGGGGCCCGATCCTCCGCCTGTGCCGTTCTCTCCGACACAGCGCCGGCTCAGGAGGTCCTCCGACCCTTCTTCCTCCCCGTCGTATTGTCCGCAGATCCGACCTGCCGCCGCCGACATCCCGACGACCCTCAGGTATAAGTTCTTCGAAAGCGGCCTTGCTCTACTGCCCCAGCTCCCCACGTGTCTGCATGTGCATATTTTCTACTCCCATCAGCTCTTCCAAAGCCACCTAAATTTTTAGTATTATTAGAGGTAAAGCTACTTCATGCATTCGAATCTAGGGCTTTGTTCAAACAACGAAGAAAGGGGGGAAAGTTTTAGCATGAATCTAGGACTTGATTCAAAGAGGAAATAATATGGTGAAAGTAGTAGAGACCGGATACTCAACCGGTCTCTTGGTTGAAAAGGGAAATAATGGGAAAACGCAGTACAAACTGGATAAGGAACATATCTATTATTGGTTGAAAAAAGGATAGAAAGTGGCGGCTGGTGGACAAGTCAACAGAGTATGTCCAAGATTAGATTTGTTGCCCTAACATAGTAAAAGGTCTCCAGGATTAGAATTGCTGCCCTCACATAGTAAAAGGTTTCACGATTAGATTTGCTGCCCTCACATAGTAAAAGGTCTCCAGGATTAGATTTGCTGCCCTCACATAGTAAAAGGTCTCCAGGATTAGATTTGTGCCCTCACATAGTACAAGGTCTCCAGGATTAGGTTTGCTGCCCTCACATAGTAAAAGGTCTCCAGGATTAGATTTGCTGCTCTCACATAGCATGAACAAACTCAGCATCGCCACTTTATGCCTCCTTGTAGGTACATTGTGCTGATGCGTCCACTATCGCATGTCCTTATACCAACCTTTTGCTATTGTTAATTTAAGGGCGCATGTAAAATGAAGCGATCACACTATTACCTTAGGGACATGTCTAACCAGTGTTATTGTTAATCTAATGCCTCCAGTGATAAGATGCAATTAAACTGTGTTACAAATGGCACTACTGCTGTTTTCCCCAGTATGATAAGTTGCTCCTTTACGCTGCTGAGTGTCCTGGTGTCCCCACGGTCCCATGCCCTTAAACCAACTCTTTAGCTGCTGTTGATTTACTGTATTTGGTAAACAAGCAATGCCACCATTAAAGTAATCCCATATTTGAGGAATCTCATTGTTGATCATAATGCTTCTGGTAACATGAAGCATTGCTGATGCTTTAAAATTTCTACTGTCCTTGCGTGATTGCCATGAACATAATTAAGATGCTTCTTTTCATTTCGTATATGTTTCGTATATTCTTATTGACCAGCAACTGTTTACTTTCTATCTTTTTGTGCAGATAGGGATATCCATTTCACCTTGTTGCTATTGTGACCTTTTGGTGAACTGCACAAAACACTTTTTTTGGAATGAGTGTCTTGTGCAGTTCAACTAAAATGTCACGTGGGCAACATCTCTCAATTTTGGTGGAACTGCACAAAATGGTGATTGGAGTTTCCAAAATCTCCGTCAAGTTCTGCTGGTAATCTCGTGCAACATTTTATTAGCCTTTGCAAGATGAGCCGTCACTGTCACCACAATGGCACTTTATTTTAGTGGAACTGCACAAAAGGATAAGAAAATTATAGTTGCACCTTACATGAGCCAGACAACCAACCTTAATGTTCCTCAATTTTAGTGCAACTACTAAAGAAGAACCTGCCAGCTCACGAGAGCAAGTACTTCTTGCTAGCTGAATGATGCAATCTTTGCTTCATTTCAGGTGAACTGCAGAAAAAGGCGCATGAATTGAATCATGGAACTCCAGGCAGGCCTCATCCGAGTGGAGCTACAGGTTGAGTTCAAGGAGGCCACTATTAAAGTGAAATCATGCTCTTCTTGTTTGTGCTGTGCAAACAGGAATACTCAACTACAGATGTTGTGACGGTCAAGAGCATTCGCCAAGTTCTTCGATTGTATGACATGGCTAGCCAAGATGGATTTAATCCCAATATTCACTTTATCAAAAGGCTCTAATGGGTTGGTTCTGAATCTTGCAAGCTGGGAATCAATGAGATGTGTAGGCATCTTTGTTGTACTTATTATTTGAATCTTATTTGTTGGTTCTGAATCTTGCAAGCTGGGAATCAATGAGATGTGTAGGCATCTTTGTTGTACTTATTATTTGGATCTTATTTGTTGGTTCTGAATCTTGCAAGCTGGGAATCAATGAGATGTGTAGGCATCTTTGTTGTACTTATTATTTGGATCTTATTTGTTGGTTCTGAATCTTGCAAGCTGGGAAACACGGCATGATGATGCAGAGGACAACAACCATAACAAACAGTTCAAACTTGGTAGTATTATCTTTGTGAAAGTGCGACAAATGTGCTGATCGTGTGCGTCCTGAGAATAATAATTCTAATTGTTGTGCATGTTGATCCTGTGGCACTGATAGAACGAGCCAATGCATTGCTTGTTTTAAGTATAAATTTCTATTAAAGCTAATTAAATTTAAGTAAAGTGACCACTAACTCCTGTTATTACAGTACCAATACAGACCCGCTCGTGAACCGACGTGTGGCCAGAGTAGGTTTCTTAATGGAGGCGTTTGAATGCGCCGAGGGTGCATCTTCTGCCGGGCGTGCAGCGGACGAGGGAGGGGTAGTAACTGTTGTCGCCTATACACACTCAGTTTACTGTTGAATCCAGTTCCCCAAGAGCTGAAAAATGAACTGCTGCCGCCGCCTACACACTCGTTCACTTGAAGAGACTCCAATGGCGATCCGAGGGGTGAGCCTGCTGGATATGGACTTCAGCAAGGAGTTCCCCTTTGAGTTCGCTGTTCAGTCCTATGGCTGCACCAAGTTGAATGTGATGTAGACCAACGATCCGGACTCGGTGAAGCTCTGCCTCGCCGAGTTCAAGCAGTACCTACAGGACGAGAAAGCACAAGGTTGCAGGACTAGACCTTGTGCCCATCCATTCGTCTCCTGACAGGGACCAGCGGATCGCCGTCGCCCAGGTATGTGTGCGGGACGAGGTTCTCATCTACCACTTCTGTAGGGCCATCAGAGGTTCTGGAGCATTCGCCCGTTTCATCGGCAGCACCGACTGCACCTTCGCTACGGTGGAGAGAAGGAAGAACGCGACGATTCGGCCATTTGGTGCAACAAGCTTGTCGACATCTAGAAGCAATACAAGATCATCAGCAACGGGCAGAAGAAGGACTCCGTGGTTGACCTCGCCGAGACCATCATCGACCCCTGATACGTCAACATGAAAGAAGACAACGATACCAAGGACCTGAACACGTGGGAGGTACCTCTGAATCTAGCCTACATAACCTATGCGGCCAAGGACACATACGCATGCTACGACATGTACAGGCAGATATTGGACATGAGGGTGTGTCTGCTTCCCATAACCGACGAGTACACGGACAGCCGCAGCGTCATGATCAAGCGTGCCAGGAAGGTCTAGATGTTGTACTTTATCTGTTTATAAGCACCTTTATCATCTGAGTGTTTCAAGCATTAGCCTATGTGTCATAATTATCTGTTTTGTCCGAAATATTTCTTTTAAGAACACATTAACCTGTTTGCTTTTTTAGTGTCTATTTGCTTATGTATGTAACTAGTTCATTTGTCCATTAAAAAAACTAGTTCACTCGGCTGCCGTGCTTTGAATCTCCCTCCTCCCAACATATTCCCCTCCTCAGGTGGACCCAGCAGGTCTCGTACACAGACATATGGGACCAACCACCTATCCATTTGTATTTCTTTATTTTGTTCAATCTTTCGTCCTCTTCCTATACAGCGGCTGGCCATCATAGCCTATGGCGTTGGCCAGGCCATCCCTCTACTACCACATATTGTCCAGCGGTGGCAGCTCCACCGGCCCACCCTGCACCCGAACAAGTCAACCCTCGTACTCCCCTCCGCCTGCGTCTTCCCCCGCTCCGGTTCGTTCGGTCCGAGGTCTCGACATCGTCCTCCGCCTTGGTGCTCTAGCCGCGGCGCCGCCGCCTGTCGTTCCCAACATGGTCAACAAAACAAGAGGAATCGGGAGCCAACTGTTCGTCGAGAGGCTGACAGTCCCGGGCCCACCAGGTCCATGGCCTAGGTTGTGTTGTTTAACATGGGCAGCCCACGACATGTTTCAACATTTTTTGGATCCAGGAGGTATCAAGCGGCCTCTGGGCCTCCCAACCTAGCTTGTCTATAACATCAGCAGCCCAAGTTATTTTTTTTCAAGACGACGCACAACTCTGTTCTATTTTTCCTTTTCATTAATCTTATATCTGAATTTTCTCCCACTTTCTTTTTCGATGTAAACTGAGTTTTCTCCCAATACTTCTCCCTAGAACCAACTCAACTGTCCCATGTCTAGCCTAAAAAATAATAATACCCCACGTACTATTAACTCATCAAATTTAAATGATATTTTATTTCATAAGTTGAAAGTTCTTACAAAATAATAATAATAATTGTTTATATATAACTTGGCAAGTTAACTCCTAGTGATTGCGTACATAAGCTTGCAAAGATTTCTGACCAATGCAGTAATAGACGTGCAATCATGTGTTTATGTTTTTATAACATTTCTCCGTCTAACCCAACATGATATTTTCACCCAGCCCAGCAAGTCCGCGGATTTCAAGAAAAATGCAAATGGGCTTTAAATTCTACCATATATATAAACGGGCTGCATAGATGCTACATCATTGTTTCACCTAGCCCACCAAATGGACTAAAAAAACAAATGGACTGGCTGACATGTGGGCCAGTAGGCCGAATCCTAAGAAGGCGTTGGATTTTCATCCAACGGTCGGCATTCTTCTTCAATCTCTCGTCTTCTTCCCCCAGCGCTGCCGGGACCGCCTGCTCCAGCCTTCAGAGTCCAACGGTCGGCATTCTTCATCAATCTCTCGTCTTCTTCCCCTCAGCGAAACGCTACCCCGCCGACGGCCAAGCCATCCCTCCACTCCGCACCTCATGTTATTCTCTGACTAGTGTAGGCCCACCCTGCACCCGAACCAGTCAAGTTTCCCACTCCTCTCCGTCTGTGACTCCACTGCCGCGTCTTCCCCATCTCCGGGTCATTCCAGTCTGGGGCGTCGCCGTCGTCCACCGCCTCGGTGCGCTTGGCGCAGCGTGGTCAACATACGAGAGTCATCGGAAGAGGACTGTACGTGGAGAGCCTGACGGCTGGGACCCACGAGGTCCGTGGTCGCACGCAAGTAAAGTTCCTCCTTATTACGCACTGTACATGGACTGTATGTGGGAAGGGCTTCTATATTTCGCGAAAAAAAGTTCCCCCCGCTGACAGGTCGGACCCACCAGCTATATCTTCGCACGCAAGAAAGTGCCTCCTTATTACGCACAAAAAAATGAATACCCCTGCTAGCTGGGACCCACCATAGTGGGTGGCTGACTTGTGGGCCTACTAAGTTGACGGGGATGGAGGGCTTTGTCAACTTAGTCAATATGAACGATTCTAGCTCTAGTGACCGTACGATGTCCATCCAACGGCCATAGTGCTTCTTCAACCTCTAGTCTTCTTGCTCTAGCCGCCCAAAGCAGCACCGATCGTGCCGCGTGCTCCTGCCTCCCATGGCCGGCTGTGATGCCGCGGAGGCCTCACCGCCCCCTACTACTCCCACCGCTGTCCAGGGCATCCCTCTACTCACCCACACCCCCTGTTATTCTACGGCCTCACGCCGCAGCCGAACCAGTGAACCCTCGTACTCCTCTCCGCGTGGGCATCCACTGCCGCATATTCCCCGGCTCCGCGTCGTCCCCTTCCTAGACCTCGCCGTCGTCCACCGCCTTGGTGCTCTCAGCGCTGCATGGTCAATGTGGTCAACGACTAACTTCTATCAAAAGAGTACTGTACATGGAGAGGCTGACAGCTGGGTCCACGGCCGCAGCTGGGTCCACGGCCACAGCCCAGTTTTTTTTGTGATTTGCCTAGTAAGTCGCTTTGTCAGGCCTGTTGTGCTGCAAATCTTTCAAGATGAGGAGAGCTTCATTCGGCTGGCTGAGAAAATGGCCTATCAGTAATGAGAAATGGGCTGTACATTTTGAAAACACACCAAACCGACAATTAGTTTCAAATTTCTTTTTTTTCCATTTCAAGATTTTAAATTGCATTGATTTTTATGCGTGGACAATTTGTTGGATTTTATATTGATATACATTTATTTTTAAAATCAGTTTGAATGTGACTCGAAATTTCAGGATTAAAAACAGTTCGGACCGCACCGAAATATGCAAAATTTCGTATAATTTTTTAACCGTGGCCACAATATGGGCTGTAATGCTAACAAAAAGAATATGGGCTCCAAAAAAGACCTTAGGAATTAGCAAATGGGTTGTAAATTATTAGAAATAATGGCAGATGGGCTGTATGCTATTTTCCATAGATTTGAGGCTTTCCTGAAAAAAGGTTGACGCAAAAGCAGTGACTATTGGATTTCCATCCAACGACCGTCGTGCTTCTTCAATCTCTGCTCTTCCTGCTCCAGCTGCTCAAACAAGCGCCGACGAGACTGCCTGCTCCCTCCTCCCCGTGGCAGGCTGTGCTGCCGCGTAGGCCTCACCGCCCCACCGTACTCCCACCGCTGGCCTAGCCATCCCTCTACTCACCCACACCTGCTGTTATTCTCCGGCGACGGCAGACGAACCAGGAAACCCTCGTACAGTCGTACTCCCCTCCGCATGGGAAACAACTACTGAGTCTTCCCTGCCTCCGTGTCGTTCCCTTCCTAGGCCTCGGTGTCGTCCACCACCCTGGTGCTCTCGGCGTGGCCTGGTCAACATGGTCAACGACCGACATGCATCTGAAGTGGACTATACGTGGAGAGGCTGGCAGTAGGGTCCACGGCCGCACGCAAGGAAATGCCTCCTTATTACGTGCAAAATAATGATTCCTCCACCTAACATCTGGGACCCACTGAAAGGGCCTCTTTATTTCGTGAGAAAACATTACCGCCGCTGATAGCTTGGACCCACCACCTATATCTTCACGCAAGGAAGTGCCTCCTTATTATGCACAAAAAAAATGAATACTCTCCCTGCTAGCTGGGACCCAGTATAGTGGCAGGCTGACTTGTGGGCCTACTAAGTTGACGGGGACGGTGGGCTTTGTCAACTTAGTCAATATGCACGATTCTAGCTCCAGTGACCGTACGATGTCCATCCAATGGCCGTAGTGCTTCTTCAACCTCTGGTCTTCTTGCTCCAGCCGCCCAAACCAGCGCCGGTCGTGCCTCGTGCTCCTGCCTCCCGTGGCCGGCTGCGATGCGACGGAGGCCTCACTGATGTCTACTACGCAACCTTCTTCTTGTAGACGTTGTTGGGCCTCCAAGTGCAGAGGTTTGTAGGACAGTAGCAAATTTCCCTCAAGTGGATGACCTAAGGTTTATCAATCTGTGGGAGGCGTAGGATGAAGATGGTCTCTCTCAAACAACCCTGCAACCAAATAACAAAGAGTCTCTTGTGTCCCCAACACACCCAATACAATGGTAAATTGTATAGGTGCACTAGTTCGGCGAAGAGATGGTGATACAAGTGCAATATGGATGGTAGATATAGGTTTTTGTAATCTGAAAATATAAAAACAGCAAGGTAGCAAGCCATAAAAGTGAGCGTAAACGGTATTGCAATGCTAGGAAACAAGGCCTAGGGTTCATACTTTCACTAGTGCAAGTTCTCTCAACAATAATAACATAATTGGATCATATAACTATCCCTCAACATGCAACAAAGAGTCACTCCAAAGTCACTAATAGCGGAGAACAAACGAAGAGATTATGGTAGGGTACGAAACCACCTCAAAGTTATTCTTTCTAATCAATCCATTGGGCTATTCCCATAAGTGTCACAAACAGCCCTAGAGTTTGTAGTAAAATAACACCTTAAGACACACATCAACAAAAACCCTGATGTCACCTAGATACTCCAATGTCACCTCGAGTATCCGTGGGAATGATTATACGATATGCATCACACAATCTCAGATTCATCTATTCAACCAACATATAGAACCTCAAAGAGTGCCCCAAAGTTTCTACCGGAGAATCAAGACAAAAACGTGTGCCAACCCCTATGCATAGGTTCATGGGCGGAACCCGCAAGTTGATCACCAAAACATACATCAAGTGGATCAATAGAATACCCCATTGTCACCACGGGTATCCCACGCAAGACATACATCAAGTGTTCTCAAATCATTAAAAGACTCAATCCGATAAGATAACTTCAAAGGGGAAACTCAATCCATTACAAGAGAGTAGAGGGGGAGCAGCATCATAAGATCCAACTAAAATAGCAAAGCTCGCGATACATCAAGATCGTATCACCTCAAGAACACGAGAGAGAGAGAGATCAAACACATTGCTACTGGTACATACCCTCAGCCCCGAGAGTGAACTACTCCCTCCTCGTCATGGAGAGCGTCGGGATGATGAAGATGGCCGCCGGTGAGGGATAGCCCCCTCCGGCAGGGTGCCGGAACAGGGTCCCCATTGGTTTTTGGTGGCTACAGAGGCTTGCGGCGGCGGAACTCCCGATCTATTCTGTTCCCTGAAGGTTTTAGGGTATATTGGTATATATAGGTGAAAGAAGTACGTCAGGGGAGCCACGAGGGGCCCACGAGGGTGGAGGGCGCGCCCAGGGGGGGTGGGCGCATCCCCCTGCCTCGTGCCTTCCTCGTTGCTTTCTTGACGTGGACTCCAAGTCTCCCGGGTTGCTTTCTTTCCGAAAATAACTTCTCCAGAAGGTTTCATTCCGTTTCGACTCCGTTTGATATTCCTTTTCTTCGAAACACTAAAACAAGGGAAAAACAGGAACTGGCACTGGGCTATAGGTCAATAGGTTAGTCCCACAAATAATATAAAAGTGCATAGTAAAGCCCATAAAACATCCAAGATTGATAATATAATAGCATGGAACAATAAAAAAATTATAGATACGTTGGAGACGTATCAGCATCCCCAAGCTTAGTTCATGCTCGTCCTCGAGTAGGTAAATGATAAAAACAGAATTTTTGATCTGGAATGCTACTTGGCATAATTTCATTGTAATTCTTCTTAATTGTGGTATGAATATTCAGATCCGAAAGATTCAAGATAAAAGTTCATATTGACATAAAAGTAATAATACTTCAAGCATACTAACTAAGCAATTATGTCCTCTCAAAATAACATGGCCAAAGAAAGTTCATCCCTACAAAATCATATAGTTTAGTCATGCTCCATCTTCGTCACACAAGAATGCACTCATCATGCACAACCCCTATGACAATCCAAGCAATTGTTTCATACTTTAGTAATCTCAAACCTTTTCAACCTTCACGCAATACATGAGCGCGAGCCATGGACATAGCACTATGGGTGGAATAGAATATGATGATGGGGGTTATGTGGAGAAGACAAAAAAGGAGAAAGTCTCACATCAACGAGGCTAATCAATGAGCTATGGAGATGCCCATCGATTGATGTTAATGCAAGGAGTAGGGATTGCCATGCAACGGATGCACTAGAGGTATAAATATATGAAAGCTCAACAAAAGAAACTAAGTGGGTGTGCATCCAACTCGCTTGCTCACGAAGACCTAGGGCACTTGAGGAGGCCCATTGTTGGAATATACAAGCCAAGTTCTATAATGAAAAATTCCCACTAGTATATGAAAGTGACAAAACAAGAGACTCTCTATCATGAAGATTATGGTGCTACTTTGAAGCACAAGTGTGGTAAAAAGGATAGTAACATTGTCCCTTCTCTCTTTTTCTCTCATCATTTTTTGGGCCTTCTCTTTTTTATGGCCTTTCTCTTTTTTTGGGCCTTCTCTTTTTTATGGCCTTTCTCTTTTTTTATTCCTCACTTCGGACAATGCTCTAGAAAATGATGATCATCACACTTCTATTCATTTGCAACTCAATGATTACAACTCGATACTAGAACAGAGTATGACTCTATATGAATGCCTCCGGCGGTGTACCGGGATATGCAATGAACCAAGAGTGACATGTATGAAAGAATTATGAACGGTGGCTTTGCCACAAATACTATGTCAAATACATGATCATGCAAAGCAATATGACAATGATGAACGTGTCATGATAAACTGAATGGTGGAGAGTTGCATGCCAATATATCTCGGAATGGCTATGGAAGTGCCATAATAGGTAGGTATGGTGGTTGTTTTGAGGAAGATATAAGGAGGTTTATGTGTGAAAGAGCGTATCATATCACGGGGTTTGGATGCACCGGCGAAGTTTGCACCAACTCTCAGTGTGAGAAACGGCAATGCACGGTACCGAAGAGGCTAGCAATGATGGAAAGGTGAGAGTGCGTATAATCCATGGACTCAACATTAGTCATAAAGAACTCACATACTTATTGCAAAAATCTACAAGTCATCAAAAACCAAGCACTACGCGCATGCTCCTAGGGGGATAGATTGGTAGGAAAAGACCATCGCTCGTCCCCGACCGCCACTCATAAGGAGGACAATCAAAGAACACCTCATGTTTCAAAGTTGTTACATAACGTTTACCATACGTGCATGCTACGGGACTTACAAACTTCAACACAAGTATTTCTCAAATTCACAACTACTCAACTAGCACAACTTTAATATCACTACCTCCATATCTCAAAACAATCATCAAGCATCAAACTTCTCTTAGTATTCAACACACTCATAAGAAAGTTTTTACTAGTCTTGAATATCTAGCATATTAGGATTAAGCAAATTACCATGCTGTTTAAGACTCTCAAAATAATATAAGTTAAGCATGAGAGTTCATCTATTTCTTCAAAATAAAACCACCATTGTGCTCTAAAAGATATAAGTGAAGCACTAGATCAAACGACAGACTACCCTGAAAGATATAAGTGAAGATCAATGAGTAGTCGAATAATTATTCAACTATGTGAAGACTCTGTAACGTCTAAGAATTTCAGATCTTGGTATTTTATTCAAACAGCAAGCAAAGCTAAAGAAAATAAAATGACGCTCCAAGCAAAACACATATTATGTGGTGAATAAAAATATAGCTCCAAGTAAAGTTACCGATGAACGAAGACGAAAGAGGGGATGCCATCCGGGGCATCCCCAAGCTTAGACGCTTGGTTATCCTTGAATATTACCTTGGGGTGCCTTGGGCATCCCCAATCTTAGGCTCTTGCCACTCCTTATTCCATAGTCCATCGAATCTTTACCCAAAACTTGAAAACTTCACAACACAAAACTCAACAGAAAACTCGTAAGCTCCGTTAGCGAAAAGAAAACAAAACACCACTTCAAGGTACTGTAATGAACTCATTATTTATTTATATTGGTGTTAAACCTACTGTATTCCAACTTCTCTATGGTTTGTGAACTATTTTACTAGCCATAGATTCATCAAAATAAGCAAACAATACACGAAAAACAGAATCTGTCAAAAACAGAACAGTCTGTAGTAATCTGTAACTAACGCAAACTTCTGGAACTCTAAAAATTCTAAAATAAATTCGTGGACCTGAGGAATTTGTCTAGTAATCATCTGCAAAAATAATCAACTAAATATCACTCTCCAGTAAAAAGTTTTAGCTAATCTCTTGAGCGGTAAAGTTTCTGTTTTTTACAGCATGATCATAAAGACTTCACCCAAGTCTTCCCAAAGGTTCTACTTGGCACAAACACTAATTAAAACACAAAACCACATCTAAACAGAAGCTAGATGGATTATTTATTACTAAACAGAACCAAAAAGCAAGAAACTAAGATAAAATTGGGTTGCCTCCCAACAAGCGCTAACGTTTAACGCCCCTAGCTAGGCATGACGATTTCAATGATGCTCACAAAAAGATAAGAATTGAAACATAAAGAGAGCATCATGAAGAATATGACTAGCACATTTAAGTCTAACCCACTTACTATGCATAGGGATTTTGTGAGAAAAAAACTTATGGGAACAATAATCAACTAGCATAGGAAGGCAAAACAAGCATAACTTCAAAACTTTAAGCACATAGAGAGGAAACTTGATATTATTGCAATTCCTACAAGTATATATTCCTCCCTCATAATAATTTTCAGTAGCATCATGAATAAATTCAACAATATAACCATCACATAAAGCATTCTTTTCATGATCTACAAGCATATAATTTTTATTACTCTCCACATAAGCAAATTTATTGTCATGAATAGTAGTGGGAGCAAACTCAACAAAATAACTATCATATGATTGAAAATTAAGATCAAATGACAAGTTTCATGGTTATCATTATTCTTTAAAGCATACGTGTCATCACAATAATCATCATAGATAGGAGGCATGCTTTCATCATAGTAAATTTGCTCATCAAAGCTTGGGGGACAAAAAGTATCATCTTCATCAAACATAGCTTCCCCAAGCTTGTGGCTTTGCATATCATTAGCATCATGGATATTCAAGGAATTCATACTAACAACATTGCAATCATGCTCATCATTCACATATTTTATGCCAAGCATTCTATGTAATTCTTCTTCTAGCACTTGAGCACAATTTTCCTTTCCATCATTCTCACGGAAGATATTAAAAAGATGAAGCGTATGAGGCAAACTCAATTCCATTTTTTTGTAGTTTTCTTTTATAAACTAAACTAGTGATAAAACAAGAAACTAAAAGATTCGATTGCAAGATCTAAAGATATACCTTCAAGCACTCACCTCCCCGGCAACGGCGCCATAAAAGAGCTTGTAGACGTTGTTGGGCCTCCAAGTGCAGAGGTTTGTAGGACAGTAGCAAATTTCCCTCAAGTGGATGACCTAAGGTTTATCAATCCGTGGGAGGCGTAGGATGAAGATGGTCTCTCTCAAACAACCCTGCAACCAAATAACAAAGAGTCTCTTGTGTCCCCAACACACCCAATACAATGGTAAATTGTATAGGTGCACTAGTTCGGCGAAGAGATGGTGATACAAGTGCAATATGGATGGTAGATATAGGTTTTTGTAATCTGAAAATATAAAAACAGCAAGGTAGCAAGCCATAAAAGTGAGTGTAAACGGTATTGCAATGCTAGGAAGCAAGGCCTAGGGTTCATACTTTCACTAGTGCAAGTTCTCTCAACAATAATAACATAATTGGATCATATAACTATCCCTCAACATGCAACAAAGAGTCACTCCAAAGTCACTAATAGCGGAGAACAAACGAAGAGATTATGGTAGGGTACGAAACCACCTCAAAGTTATTCTTTCTGATCAATCCATTGGGCTATTCCCATAAGTGTCACAAACAGCCCTAGAGTTTGTAGTAAAATAACACCTTAAGACACACATCAACAAAAACCCTGATGTCACCTAGATACTCCAATGTCACCTCGAGTATCCGTGGGAATGATTATACGATATGCATCACACAATCTCAGATTCATCTATTCAACCAACACATAGAACCTCAAAGAGTGCCCCAAAGTTTCTACCGGAGAATCAAGACGAAAACGTGTGCCAACCCCTATGCATAGGTTCATGGGCGGAACCCGCAAGTTGATCACCAAAACATACATCAAGTGGATCAATAGAATACCCCATTGTCACCACGGGTATCCCACGCAAGACATACATCAAGTGTTCTCAAATCATTAAAAGACTCAATCCGATAAGATAACTTCAAAGGGGAAACTCAATCCATTACAAGAGAGTAGAGGGGGAGGAGCATCATAAGATCCAACTAAAATAGCAAAGCTCGCGATACATCAAGATCGTATCACCTCAAGAACACGAGAGAGAGAGAGAGATCAAACACATAGGTACTAGTACATACCCTCAGCCCCAAGAGTGAACTACTCCCTCCTCGTCATGGAGACCGTCGGGATGATGAAGATGGCCACCGGTGAGGGATCCCCCCTCCGGCAGGGTGCCGGAACAGGGTCCCGATTGGTTTTTGGTGGCTACAGAGGCTTGCGGCGGCGGAACTCCTGATCTATTCTGTTCCCCGAAGGTTTTAGGGTATATTGGTATATATAGGTGAAAGAAGTACATCAGGGGAGCCACGAGGGGCCCACGAGGGTGGAGGGCGTGCCCAGGGGTGGTGGGAGCGCCCCCTGCCTCGTGCCTTCCTCGTTGCTTTCTTGACGTGGACTCCAAGTCTCCCGGGTTGCTTTCTTTCTGAAAATAACTTCTCTGGAAGGTTTCATTCCGTTTCGACTGCGTTTGATATTCCTTTTATTCAAAACACTGAAACAAGGGGAAAAAAAGGAACTGGCACTGGGCTCTGGGTCAATAGGTTAGTCCCAAAAATAATATAAAAGTGCATAGTAAAGCCCATAAAACATCCAAGATGGATAATATAATAGCATGGAACAATCAAAAATTATAGATACGTTGGAGACGTATCACTCACCGCCCCCTACTACTCCCACTGCTGGCCAGGCCATCCCTCTACTCACCCACACCCCTGTTATTCTGCGGCGACGGCAACCTCACACCGCAGCAAACCGGTGAACCCTCATACTCCTCTACGCGTGGGCATCCACTGCCGCGTCTTCCCCGGCTCCGTGTCGTCCCCTTCCTAGGCCTCGCCGTCATCCACCGCCCTGGTGCTCTCGGTGCGGCGTGGTCAACGTGGTCAAGGAATGGCTTCCATCGGACGTGGACTGTACATGGAGAGGCTGACAGCTGGGTCCACGGCCGGAGCAAGGAATTGCCTCCATATTACGCGCAAAATATTTATTCCTCCACCTAACAGCGGGGACCCACCGGATGGGCCATCGTATTTCGCAAAGAAAAACATTTCCCCCTGACTGCTGGGACCCACCAACTACATTTTCGCACGCAAGGAAGTGCGTCCGAAAAAAACAATTTGCCCCCTGACTGCTGGGACCCACCAGCTACATCCTCGCACGCAAGGAAGTGCCTGACAGTCGGGACCCTCCTGGTCGAAGCGTACGTAGCGTTTTCATTCTGGTCGCGAACGTCTACGTACATACTGGTCGATGTAGAGGCGCGCACGTGTCGTAGTAGAGGCGCGCACGTAGCATGTACACGTACGTACAGCGGCCAGGGTGCAAGAAAGTAAATACGACCACGTACGTACATACCGGCGGGGTCTCGAATGCCTACTCGCGCGTACATACGGCCAGGGCTCGTGTACATGGCTGGGTCGGTACGGAGAAACAGCGTCGTCGTCGTGTTCATGAGGAGCCAACCGGCTGGGTCGGAACGGAATGCCTCGTCGTGTTCATCGGGAGGGCTTGGACGGAACAGCCAATGGAAATGAGGCCTGGCGTGCCGCAGAATGGAGGAAACGGCCCGCCTACGATCGAAACGGGGGTCCTGTTGATCGGGAGGGGTCTGGCGTACCGCAAAACGGAGGAAACGGACCTCCTACGGTCGAAACGGGGGTCCTGTTGATTGGGAGGGGTCTGTCGTACCACAAAACGGAGGAAACGTCCCTCCTACGATCGAAACGGGGGTGCTGTTGATCGGGAGGGGTCTGGCGTACCCCAGAACGGAGGAAACGGCCCTCCTACGATCGAAACGGGGGTCCTGTTGATCGGGAGGGGTCTGGCGTACCGCAAAACGGAGGAAACGGCCCTCCTACGATCAAAACGGGGATCCTGTTCATCGGGAGGGGTCCGGCGTACCGCAAAACGGAGGAAACGGACCTCCTACGATCGAAACTGGGGTCCTGTTGATCAGAAGGGGTGGCGTACCGCAAAACGGAGGAAACGGACTTGTGTTGGAGCGCTACGGTCGAAACAGGGGTCCTGTTCATCGTGAGGGGTGTGGCGTACCGCAAAACGGGACTCCACGGGATACTGTTCATCTCCACCGCCGACCCCCTCCAGCCTCCACAGGCTACTGTTCATCCACCATCGACCTCCTCCAGCCTGCACCTGTGACTGTTCATCCACGGGCTCCTGTTCATCCAGCCTCCACCGCGCGCTACTCCACCGGCTACTGTTCAACCAGCCCTCTCCACGGGCTCCTGTTCAACCACCCCTCCATGGGCTACTGTTCATCCAGCCCTCCGCCGTCTACTGTTCATCCAACCCTCCACGGGGTGGTCCTGTTCATCCTGCCCTCCACGGGGTCCTGTTCATCCAGCCCCAACCGGCTCAATCGATCGGGGTCCTGTTCATCTAGAGGCAACACCACGGGGTCCTGTTCATCCACCCCCACCGGGACTGTTCATCCAAAGCCCCCCAGCAACGCTCACTGTTCATCCAGAGGCAGCATCGATCGGCTTCAGTTAGCAGCAGTAGCGAAGGAATCGCTCGATTGGGTTCAGTTAACAGCCATCGATCGATCACTCGGGTTCAGTAACGCGTAGCCTGCAGTGCAATCATTCGGGTTTGGTTAGAGCCCAACGCCTCACTCGGGTTCAGTTAGAGCCCAATGCCTCGCACCCACGCGTGTGCGTGTACGAGAGAAACGCACATCGCTCAGCCCCGACCACCCACCGTAACCGGGAACCCCCCGATTTTTTTTTGAGAACTGATGACAGTGGGAGAGGATCCCACTAACATTAAATTAAATGGTTAATGAGTTAGTACAGTCCAGTCAGCCTACATACAAGGTCTACATATGTGAGAGAGAAGGGGGGGGGTGAGAGTAGAGGTTACAAAAGAGCACAACTCTTACAATGCAGCAACTAGAGACAAGATGTACGGGGCAAACTCCTGTTTGGCCCTATGGACTAGCATAGCAAAGTCATTCTTGAACCTGGCCTTCCAAGATCTCAAGGTTGGCTGGATCCCCCTGAAATGTTTGTCATTCCTTTCCTTCCAAATCCCCCAGGCTGCCACCGTGAATACCTCCATGAACATGGGCCTACTCCAAGAGTTTTTGCCAGCATGCAGCAACGCGAGCCTGCAGTCACCAACTGGCCATTGGATCCTTATGCTATCCCAGCATCTCCGACTGAAAGGGCAGTTGAAGAAGAGATGTGCAACGTCTTCTTCGTGTGGGTTCTGACATAACAGACATGTGTAATAATCATTTTGGATTTTGTAGTGCCTCCTTCTCAACATATTTCTGGTGTTTAATCGATCAGCCAGCAGAAGCCAGGCAAACATCTTCCACTGCATTGTGCACTTGGTTTTCCAGATCCAACAGAAGGCCTCATCCACCTGCATGTTTCTGAAGCAATGTTCATAAAATTTGGTTGCTTTGAATCCATCCCCACCCCAGACGCATTTCCATGTATCCACTCCCTCAGTCAGGGTCACATCAGACGTGACCTGTTGCAGATCTATCACTTCTAGTCGGGCTTCTACCGAGAGGGGTAGATGGAACACATCGCTCAGTCTCACCGAGGACAGCAAAGATTGAACTGATATCTCTGGTTCCTTGGCAAAAGAAAAGGCCCTCGGGAATGTTTCTTGGAACATAGTATCTTTCCACTCATCTTTCCAGAAGAGTATCGTATCTCCTGCCACCACAGATGCTTTGGTAACCCCCCTGTAAACATCAGACAACTGCATGAGATCTCTCCACCAAGACGAGCCACAAAGGTCAGTCGCATGCGGGGTTTGACTGTTGTAGTATGATCGCCAAACTAGCTGAACCTAGGGAACATCCTGTTTGTTGTAAAATTTGTGGAGTTGTTTCAACAGGAGCCCCTGGTTCTGAATTTTGAGGTTTATGATCCCTAAACCTCCTTTGTTTTTCGGTCTGCAGACCAGGTCCCACGCCGCCAGAGAGTTACCCTTAGTACCATCATCAGTTTTCTTTAGCCACAGGCAGGATCTACGAAGCTTGTCCAGATGTTCAATGATCTTGGGGTTAAGCTTGATCGAGCACATTGCGTAGACACCCCCGATATTTTCCTCGCCCTCGCTTCTACCACGGTTTTTTCCGTCATGGACGGCCCAAAGGATGTCATGCAGCTATGTCTCTGGCCCGCCCAGGACGAAAAGCCCATTTTCTGTCATGATTTTTTGTCATAGAAGTAGGAGCCCACCACATCTATCATGATACCGGGTTTTGTCACAATTATCGTCATAGAAGTGTCATAAGTATGACACACAAAAATTTCGTTCGGCCCAATATGTCACGGATGTGTCTTTTTTTTGTAGTGCACACAGTCAATCCAGGGAAAACGTTTCCGTTCGTATGTACATCCCACACAGTTTTATGTATACGCTCATGTGTGAAAGGTGTAACTATCACACACGCTCTGCCTTGGTTAACTGTTTGCTTTTATGAACTACATCACACACGATTTGATGTAGAAAACCGTGTGGCATTGCACTATCCATCACAAGCACTTTTACTGCCAGAACCGTTTGCAAAGTTCCATGACCGTCTGTTCTATTTTTATTTTTTCCTATAATTTATTATTCGAATTGGAAATTTTGAAATATGAAACGTGCAATTCAAATTCTCAGCACAATGGTTCAACAAGGAATCCATAAATAAAATTGCCAGTACAATATGTTCAGTAATTACAGGATTAGGCAGCAATTAACTATGATGAACCACAATATTTAAAGGCGGTAAAGGTGAAGAGACAAGTGTAAATCATTTTGACTACCGACGGTGTTAAAGAAGCGGAATGCCGATAATGTGCCTTCCTGCATGCCATAGGCACGAACCACTTTTGTCCAACCCCTTGTGACGATCGTCCGCCCATCCTTCACCACCTTCAGGAAGACTTCTAGAGCATTATCATGGTAGCATGAATTGTATACTTTAACCTTATTTGCCTCCACTCTAGTCATGTAGTTTGCAAGGTAATCATCAGTAAATAGCTTCGGAAACCACTGAAAAGAGAAAAATATCAGATACTGAGGTCTAATAGAGTAACTTGTTGTGGGCAGGGGAAAAGGCAACACATTACATACCATCCTAAAGTTCATTGTTGTCTTCGACAAAGTGTAATTAAAGAGCTTAACTCCAATCACCCATTTCTTTTGCCTAACAATCTTTCTTAGTTTCCTCACTTGACGCTTCTTCATGAATATCTCATTGCCCCATACGCAAAAGGGATCGAAGCGTGGATCAGTACCGCTCATATATGTACCTACAAGCAACCAGTAAATGTTAGAAGCTAAACTGAGATTGCACAAATGATGTAAAACACAACTACCTATAGTCCTAAGTACAAGTATTTTTTTTGAGATTTCGATATGAACTACATACAGATGTATATAGAATTATAGATATAGTTTAGATTAGAATCTAGATTCACTCATTTTGCTCCTTATGTAGTCTATATTGGAATCTCTAAAAATACTTATATTTAGGAATAGATGGTGTATAAGACATGGGATGCAGCTAACCTCGATGGCAAACAACAACATTGCCCATTGTAGCCCTGTGTAAGTACATGGAAAGCCAATGTTAACTACAACAGGGTTAACATCTACCAAATAGCAAATGGTAAGAAAACGGCAGCATCTGTAGTGATATCTTCATTGCGAAAGAGTAGCACGGTAGCAAAGGGACAGATTAAAAATGGATAGAACTGTTAATTGCAACAGGCTTAACAACATCCTAATTCATGTTTTGTAAGTTTGTAGCCATTGAAATACAACTCTTCAAAAATGGATACAATTGTTAATTGCAACAGGCTTAATGGCCATTGGAACCGGTACTGATGAAAATGCAATTGGCAGAGTTAAACATCACAGGGCAGGTGCTGCCAGAGCAGATAATGGCCAATTGTCTATTAAAAGGTAGGGAAATTAGCTAAAACGTGTTAGGCATGTTTACTACAACATGCTTAATACATCGACCATACAAAAACATAGACATTAATTGCAACTGGTATTGGTAAGATTGAACTGGTGAGTACATACTTGGTAAGTCCTGAGAGGTAGTTGCCAGGGCACTTCATCTTGGCTAGAGCCCGCCCAAAGTCAGCGGCGGCGGAGGCGAGCTGTTCCTCCGGGTCAAAGCATGGATGAGTGCCACTGACATGTGTACCTACAGGCAACCAGTAAATGGTAGAAGTTAAACTGCAATTGCACAAATCATGTGAAATACTGTAAGACATGGGATGCAGCTAACCTCGACGGCAAACAACAGCATCAGCCGTTGTGACCCTGCGTAAGTACATGGACATGCATGTTAAGTAGAACAGGGTTAGCATCCACCAAAAATAGCAAATGGGCAGCATCTCTAGTATATTTTCATTGCGGAGAGTAGCATGGTAGCAAATGGACAAATTAAAAAATGGATACAACTGTTAATTGCAACAGGCTTAACAACATCCTAAGTCATGTTTTGTAAGTTTGTAGCCATTGAAATACAACTGTTCAAAAATGGATTCAACTGTTAATTGCAACATGCTTAATAGACATTGAAACCGGTACTGATAAAAATGCAATTGGCATAGTTAAACATCACAAGGCAGGTGCTGCCAGAGCAAAGAATGGCCCAGATGTCTATTAAAAGGTAGGGAAAGTAGCAAAAACGTGTTAGGCATGTTTACTAGAACATGCTTAATACATCGACCGTACAGAACATAGCCATTAAGTGCAACTGGTATTGGTAAGATTGAACTGGTGAGTAAATACTTGTTAAGTCCTGAGAGGTAGTTGCTGGAGCACTTCATCTTGGCGAGAGCCTGCCCAAAGTCAGTGACGGCGGAGGCGAGCTGTTCCTTCGGGTCAAAGCGTGGATCAGTGCCACTGACATGTGTACCTACAGGCAACCAGTAAATGGTAGAAGTTAAACTGCAATTGCACAAATTATGTGAAATACTGTAAGATATGGGATGTAGCTAACCTCGACGGCAAGCAACAACATCGGCCGCTATGACCCTGCGTAAGTACATGGACAAGCATGTTAAGTACAACAGGGTTAGCATCCGCTAAAAATAGCAAATTGGCAGCATCTCTAGTGATATCCCGAGTCATGTATTGTAAGTTTGTTGCTGGTATTGGTGAAATTGAGCTGGACACGGTAATATTTGAACATCACACAGTGTGCAGTACTAAAATAAACAAGGCACGAACATGCTTAATACATCAACTATACAAATCATAGCCATTGCAAGTGGTATTGGTAAGATTTAGCTGGTCAGATCTTACCTGTTAAGCCCCGGGGGGTAGTCGCCAGGGGACTTCATCTGGGCCAGAGCCTGCACCATGTTGGCGGCGGCGGCGGAGGCGAGGTGTTCCTCTGGGTCAACACGCACAACGGCCATCGCGCCATGGACCGCCATCAGCTCCTGGCGGTGGGGATTTGGAGGCATGAGGATGTTTTACAGGCGCCATTTAAGCAATCAGGCCGGGGCCGTGATAGAGATCGGTGGGTTACCTGACTGGATCCGAGCAGAACGTAGATGTGGTTGAAGTTGTTGTTGCGGCGGTGGCAGTTTGAGATGCCGGTAAGGGAAGGCGCGAGGGGGGATACTGAGGGTGGGGATGTGGTTGGACGAATAAATTCGGAAATCGTGCGCCTAATGAAAATTTCGCTGCGAAACTTGAAACTTGGGCGGGGGAAGACACGACGCAGACGAAGCGAGTAAAATACTCGTATGCGAGAAAAAAGAAAGTTGGCAGATCCCGTCTCCAAAAAATGTACACGTGTAGTTGATTTTTTTCGGTCAATGGTACGCCTGGTTTATTAGGAAACATCGCACAGGTAACTGACTTATGGGTCATTAACGCAAAAAAATGCAGATGGGTACGACATAGAAACCTTGTGTTTTGTGATCTTCTAATGATTAACGCAAAAAAACGTACACGGGCACACATGCTAATCAACGCTCAAAGCCCTCAAAGGATGCTCTTACCAACATTGTACATTAATACTACAAACTTAAAGTACTACTGGTCATTTTGTCTAATACCACAAACTTAAACTACTTCTCACATGCTGCCATCAGGGCATGCTGGCTAGACGCCGGCGTTCTCCTTCCCGGCCTTGTAGGCGGCAGCCCACCGTGCTTCGATCTCCGCCAAGCTCTCCTCACCATGGCGTGCGGCCTCTTTTTTCTTGCGGTGGCGGGACTCTCTTTTCTTGACTACTTTCTGCCTTTTCCACTCCTTCTGTGCGGCTTTGGCCGCCTCTAGATCCACCACCCATTCGGCCATGGCAGCCTCAAAGTCCGCCCATGTAACTGTCTGGCCGCCGGCAGCGATGAACTCGGCGTGGCAAGATGCCATCGCTTCCTTACCATATGTGCGGTCGCGGGCGGCGAGGAACGCGGCGCGGCGGGATGCCAGCGCTTCCTTACCAGTTACTGTGCGCCGCGGTGCCATTGACGATGCCTGGAGAGAGCTCTAGGACGGAGGGGCGGGGCAGCCGTACAGTGCGGTGGTATTCAAGAGCTCAACGACAAACGACAACAGAAATTTGGCTTCTCTTACAATTTTGCTCGTTCATTATCACACACGGTTCATGGTACGACCATTTTGCATCATGTTTTCTTACTATTATTTATAATGTTTTTATCCATAATAATGCTTTCTGGAGTAATTCTAATGCCTTTTCTCTCATAATTTGCAAGGTACACACAAAGAGGGAGAATTCCGGCAGCTGGAAATCTGGAACTGGAAAAGCTACGTCTGGTTACCTATTCTGCACAACTCCAAACAAGCTGAAACTTCACGGAGATTTTTATGGCATATATAAGAAATATTGGAGCAAATAACTACCAAAGGGGATCCACCACATGGGCACAACCCACCTGGGCACGCCAGGGAGCCCAGGCGCGCCCTGGTGGGTTGTACCCTCCTCGGCCCACCTCTGGTGCCCATCTTCTGGTATAGAAGTCATATTTACCTAGAAAAAATAAGGAGAAGACTTTTGGGACGAAGCGCCACCGTCTCGAGGCAGAACTTGGGCAGGAGCACTTTTGCCCTCCGGCGGAGCGATTCCGCCGGGGAACTTCCCTCCCGGAGGGGGAAATCATCGTCATCATCATCACCAACAACTCTCCCATCTTGGGGAGGGAAATCTCCATCAACATCACCATCTCATCTCAAACCCTAGTCCATCTCTTGTATTCAATCTTGTTACCAGAACTATAGATTGGTGCTAGTGGGTGACTGGTAGTGTTGATTACATCTTGTAGTTGATAACTATATGGTTTATTTGGTGGAAGATTATATGTTCAGATCCATGATGCTATCAATACTCCTCTGATCATGAACATGTTTATCATTTGTGAGTAGTTACTTTTGTTCTTGTGGTCACGGGAGAAATCATGTTGCAAGTAATCATGTGAATTTGATATGTGTTCGCTATATTGATAGTATGTATGTTGTGATTCCCTTATTGGTGTCATGTGAACGTCGACTACATGACAATTCACCATATTTTGGCCTAAGGGAATGCATTGTGGAGTAGTAAATAGATGATGGGTTGCGAGAGTGACAGAAGCTTAAACCCCAGTTTATGCGCTATTCCGTAAGGGACCGATTGGATCCAAAAGTTTAATGCTATGGTTAGAATTTATTCTTAATACTTTTCTCATAGTTGCGGATGCTTGCGGGAGGGTTAATCATAAGTAGGAGGTTTGTTCAAGTAAGAACTGCACCTAAGCACCGGTCCACCCACATATCAAATTATCAAAGTAGCGAACACAAATTGAACCAACATGATGAATGTGACTAGATGAAATTCTCGTGTACTCTCAAGAACGCTTTGCTTATCATAAGAGACCGTTTTGGCCTGTCCTTTGCCTCAAAAGGAATGGGCTACCTTGCTGCATACTTGCTACTCTTATCGTTACTTGCTCGTTACAAATTATCTTGCTATCAAACTACTTCGCTACATACAATTTTAGCACTTGCAGACATTACCTTACTGAAAACTACTTGTCATTTCCTTCTGCTCCTCGTTGGGTTCGACACTCTTACTTATTGAAAAGAGCTACCATTGATCCCCTATACTTGTGGGTCATCAAGGCTATTTTCTGGCACTGTTGCCGGGGAGTTTAGCGCCTTTGGTAAGTGGAATTTGGTAAGGAAACATTTATATAGTGTGCTGAAATTTATTGTCACTTGTTACTATGGAAAACAATCCTTTGAGGGGTTTGTTCGGGGTATCTTCACCTCGTACGGAACCACAATTAGTTACCCCTCAACCTACTGCACCTACTGAAAATATTTAATATGAACTTCCTTTGGGTATGATAGAACAACTGCTAGCTAATCCTTATGCAGGAGATGGAACCGAACATCCTGATATGCACTTGATATCTGTAGAACAAATTTGTGGATTGTTTAAGCTTGCAGGTTTACCCGGAGATGAGGTGATGAAAAATGTTTTCCCTTTATCTTTGAAGGGAAAAGTGTAGGATCGAAAGTATGTCTAGAGGGGGGGTGATTAGACTACTTGACCAAATAAAAATCTAGCCTTTTCCCAATTTGAAGTCTTGGCAGATTTGAGCAACTTAGCACAAATCAAGTAATCAACCTACACATGCAATTCTAAGAGTATAGCAGCGGAATGTAAAACAATTGCATATGAAGGTAAAGGGAGGAGTTTGGAGGGAGCAAACGCAATGTAGACATGCAGATTTTTTTATCCGTGGTTCCGATAGGTGGTGCTACCGTACATCCACGTCGATGGAGACTTCAACCTACGAAGGGTAACGGTTGCGCGAGTCCACGGAGGGCTCCACCAACGAAGGGTCCACGAAGAAGCAACCTTGTCTATCCCACCATTGCCATCGCCCATGAAGGACTTGCCTCACTAGGGTAGATCTTCACGAAGTAGGTGATCTCCTTGCCCTTACAAACTCCTTGGTTCAACTCCACAATCTTGACGGTGGCTCCCAAGTGACACCTAGCCAATCTAGGAGACACCACTCTCCAAAAGGTAATAGATGGTGTGTTGATGATGAACTCCTTGCTGTTGTGCTTCAAACGATAGTCTCCCCAACACTCAGCTCTCTCTCATAGGATTGGATTTGGTAGAAAGATGATTTGAGTGGAAAGCAACTTGCGGAAGGCTAGAGATCAAGATTTATGTGGATGGAATGGAATATCTTGACCTCAACACAAGTGTAGGTGGTTCTCTCTCAGAAAATGTATGTTGGAAGTGTAGGCATGTTCTGATGGCTCTCTCAATGAATGAAGAGTGGGTGGAGGGGTATATATAGCCTCCACAAAAAATCTAACCGTTAAACACAAATCACCAAACTCGGTGGGACCGAATTAGAAAACTCGGTCGGACCGATTTGGTTCATAATGTGACCGTTAGGCATTTCGGTGGGACCGACATGTCAACTCGGTGGGACCGATTTTATTAGGGTTAGGGCATAACTTAATCTCGGTTGGAACGATTACTCAAACTCGGTGAGACCGATTTTGGTAATAAGTAGACAGAGAGTTGGTCAGGCAAACTCGGTGGGACCGATTCGCTCGTCTCGGTGGGACCGAAGCGTTACGACAAGGAAACAGAGAGTTCGCATTGCATACTCGGTGGGACCGATCGCTCATCTCGGTTAGACCTAAACGTTACGAAGGGAAACAGAGAGTTTGCAATCCCATCTCGGTGAGACCGAGATCCCTGTCGGTGAGACCGAAGTGACTAGGCTTTGTGGCAGTGGCTATGTCAAGAGAACTCGGTGGCGCCGGATAGAAAGTTTCGGTGGGGCCGAGTTTGACTTTTGGTTTGGGACATATGTGGATATGAGCAAGTAGTTGAGGGTTTTTGGAGCATATCACTAAGCATTTTGAGCAAGTAACTCATTAAGCAACACCTCACCCCCTTTTGATAGTATTGTCTTTTCCTATGGACTCAATGTGATATTGGATCACTAAAAATAAAATGTAGAGTCTTGTGCTTTGAGCTTGAGCCAATCTTTTGTCCTTAGCAATTTGAGGGGTCCACTTTCTAATCCATGCCATGCCAATCATTGAGCTTTCCTGAAATATTTATCTTGAAATAGTATTAGCTCAATGAGCTATATGTTGTTAATCATTACCAAAACCACCCATGGATAGTTGCACTTTCAATCTCCCCCTTTTTGGTAATTGATGACAACATATAGATCAAAGCTTCGACAAATGATAATAAGATTGAAATACATTGTCGCTTTGAGAAGTATGTGATAAGCAAGAGCTCCCCCTAAATTTGTGCATTATTTAAAATTTGCTTTGGACTGCAAATGCACAATGTGTTAGGATCATGGGTCACTCTTCCATGTCACATACACCTTGGTGGAGCACTCAAAATGATAATAATTAAAGACAATGCACTCATCACCAAGCAAAGTGAATGATCATATATAAGATATAAAAGATAGTATCATCCAAACAAGCATTAAGGTAGCAAACGATCAATCACATGATCATCCAAGTATCTCACAAAAGACATAATGTAGGAAGCAAACACCCAATAAGGTTCAAACAAGTAAAATGCAAAGAGGGACAAAACAACTCTCTCTCTCTCTCAATCTCTCGAAGACTATGATCTATACATATTTCTCCCCCTTTGGCAACAAGTACCAAAAGGTCAAAAATATGCATAGTGCTATGCGTCTCTCAAGCTTGGCCTTCATGAGGTGGTGTAGAGATGACTCCAAGGACGAAAGCTTCTGTCGATGTAGCTGGAGCTGGTGGAGTGCATCTCATGTCACACACTATGGGCTTCCTTGATGTACTCCCAATCCACCCATCTCATGTCACACACTATGGGCTTCTTGTCAAGCAGGATAGTTTCATAGAAATCTTGTTGTTCCTTTGTGTGGAACCTATAATCGACAGCAGTTCTCCTCCGGACAGCATAAGGATCTGATTGTCTCCACAATCTCAGTCCTACATCCTTCCCGATCTTCATATCTTCTGCAACAGGATGTGCATCATTATGGTCAGGGACCTTTGGATTCAGCTTCCTCAAAACAAGTGAATCATCATCTTCTTCTTCAGCATCAGGCACTGGGGCCTTGTTCTTCTCCTTAGCTGGAATACTTCTGGTGTTCCTCTTGGGTTTTGGGGGCTTCTGAGCTTGAGATTCGGGAGCAGTTTTGGGTTTGGATGGAGCAGCCCCTGCCTTTATAGCATCTCCCATAAGCTTCTGAGCTTTGGGTGCTGGTGCAGCATCCTCTTCCTCTTCATCATCTGATCTCACCATTGAGGACTTCCCAATAACTCTGGCTATGGTCTTCTTGACCCTTTCTTTCCTCTTCTTGCCTTCACCTCCTTCTTTGGGTTCAAGAGTGAACTCCATTGTCTCTAGAGTAGAGGCTCTGGCCTTAGACATAGGAGTTCTCCTAGCAGGTGCCTTCTTGTGCAGCCCTGGCTTACTTGCAGCAGCTGTGCCATACTCCTTCTTTAGCACCTTCTTCTTGGAGCTTACTTCCTCCTCAATGACCACATAGTCCTCATCCTCTGATTCTGAGGTTCTCTTCTTCCTAGATCTGGTGGCTGCCTTTGGCAAGTTGCTTGGAGTGCTCCTGCTGCCATCATCAGAAGTGCCAGAGGGATCTGAGCCCTCACTCATCTGCACATGTTCCTCTGACCTGTTTTGGCTGTCACTCTGGTCAGACATCTTGCAGGAAAACTGTCAGCAGACCCTGTGAATAGGTTGTAGATGAGGTAGAGTAGATGAGCATCACAAAGTACAGAGGTTTTGCAAAACAAATTGAGTCAAAAAGCTTAGTTTTAGTTCTCTACAGAAGTGATCTTGGAGCTACCGAATTGACAAACTCGGTGATACCGAAGCAACACTTGGAACCTAAACTACTAAACTCGGTTGGGCCGAGTCACAGTTCAGTGGCACCGAGGTTGCTAGGGTTTCACAGAATCTTGAACTCGGTCACACCGATTTGCATGTTTCGGTCAGACCGAAAAGTGCATGTGCAATGGCCTAAGCCGAATCGGTGAGACCAATATCTACATTTCGGTCGGTCCGAGATGAGTCTGCGGAGAGCTAACCCTAAAATTTTCGAATCAATCTAGACCTAAGGAAGTTGTAGCTCGATAGATTGATCTCATTCGTGGCAAGAAACATGGCATTATCCTTGTGCTAGGAATCGAAGTGAGAAAGACAACACAAGGGGTCGAACACTTACCCTAGAATGGCGAGTGTTTACTACGGCGGCGACGGCGGAGCAGATTCCGTCGACGGCGGCTGAATCCAACAAGGGGAGGTCGTTGGCGGCGAGGAGACAATCCGGAGACCTGAGCAGGCAAAGCAGGACACGCGCGGGCTGAGAGAATTTGAAGAAATTTCCAAAGTCTCACCCGTGGGTATTTATATCCCGACCATGTCGGTGTGACCGAGTGGAACAACTCGGTGGCACCGAGATTGCAGAATCACAAGCGGTTGCTGCAACTCGGTTTGACCGAAGTGTTCAAATCGGTTGCTGCAACTCGGTGTGACCGAAGTGTTCAAATCGGTTGCTGCAACTCGGTGTGACCGAAGTGTTCAAATCGGTTGCACCGAGATGAAAACCTAGATCAACTTAGTGAACTCGGTTTGACTGAAATGGATTTCTCGGTCATACCGAAATGCACAAAGTGGTTTAGGAAGTTTAAGTCTATGACGAAACGGGGACTCCGAGTGCTCCTCACATAGAGTGGTTCGAATCTGACTTGATCAAACTTTGTGACGTAGCATGAATAGAGTTTGAGACGAGAAAAGCATAGATAGCTAGAGGGAGTTCTTAGGCATTCTTGTCCATCCATTTGGCAAAAGAAAAACCAAACAAGCAAAACAACAAATGGATGTCCTCGAATGAGTAAAATATGCATCCAACATGCTCACACAATAAAATGACAAATGAAATATGTGACAAAGCATGCACAATCACTCTAGCATCTATCAAGCAATTTGGCGATGACTAGGTCATCTATATATGAGTATATTGACTTAGGAGTCAAATGAGAACATTTGATCGTAGGTCATACTCATCGTTTAAGCACAAGTGGGGTTGCCACTTTTACATAAAGCATTGTTGTGTTCACATCATTAGAGTTGCTTTAGCTCAATTGATTAGAGTAAAGCTCCCCCCAGATGTGATATCCCCCCAAGAGGGATGAACTAACCTTGGGTTTTGTCGATGATGACTTCATGTAGGTGTTGGCGATGTGGATGCTCAATGTTGATGTAGATCATTCGGAGCAATCCTTTGGAGTGAGTTGCACTTTCAATACCTACACGGGTTAGTCCCACAAGGAACAAACAAGGATATCCATAGACATAGAGTGATGTTCACATGATATGATGTCCATGAATGCATTAGGTTACCTTGTCCCTTGTCTTACCAACAAGAGGCTTTGTGACTCCTTGAACTAGTGCAAGATATGGAAGTTGTTTGCACTTGTCCTTGCCAAAATGATAAGAGTGAGGTATGTTGGCGGAGTCACCCTCAAGAACTCTCTAGTTCTTCTT
The DNA here is from genome assembly GCF_018294505.1 of Triticum aestivum. NCBI lineage: Eukaryota > Viridiplantae > Streptophyta > Magnoliopsida > Poales > Poaceae > Triticum > Triticum aestivum. Next base: position 33,233,527 of record NC_057808.1, on the reverse strand, counting down.
CTTAGGGATCCACACCATCTTGATGGGAATCCTTGGAGTTGTAGTCGTATTTGATGAAGTGGAACTTGATGTAGTCTTGGGAACCCACTTGACCAAGGCTTTAGGAGCTTCTTCAAATGCATCAATCTCCTCTTGAAGCTTGTCCTTTCCTTTTAGCTTGTGGTCTTGTGGTGGAAGATCATCTTGAGATTGTGTTCCTTGGAAAGAAGTAGGATCATACTTCTCTTGTTGAAGAACGAACTTCAACTTGGGATATTGATCTTCTTCCCACTCAACTCCATTGGCATTGAACTTTCGTTCAAAACCAACACCTTGATTCTTCCGGTGTCTTCCTTGCTTGCGTACAATTTCCTCAAATTGCTTACTCCCGGCAAGGCTCTTTTAAACACCTTTCTCTATAATTCCCTTCAATAAGCTATTTTCTTGCTCAAGTGTAACTTGGCTAAGAGAGTCATTAGTGGAATCAAGAGAACTACTAGAAGCAACAACATTGGATTTAGCATGATTGTTCTTACTACTAGAAGAAGAATCTTTCTTGTTCTTATTGCTAGATTTAACTTGTGGCATGTAAGTAGACAAGAGTAAACGCTTGGCAATGTAAGAAGAACTTTTCTTGTGAAGATCATCATTGATTGCCTTTAAAAACTCATGCTCTTGCTCAAGGTTGAGCTTTTCAAAGAGTAGCTTCTCATGAGTCTTTAAAAGTTCTCGATGGTCTTCCCAGGTAGTTTCATGAGCTAACTTAAGAGTGTTTAGTTCTTTAGTTAGACACTCAATCTCCTTCTTATCATCGTCATTCATTTTATCTTGATTATCATGATTAATAGCAAGTTCATCATAGTTCTCATAACTAGGGTTGTCAACAAGTAAATCATCATCTCCTAGCAAATCATCTTCATCACTATTGAAATCAACATACTCGGGGTGTGATACCTTTGGACCTTTGTCCATGAAGCATCTTCCAATTCCTTCATTTGGTGAGTCAAATATGTCGTAAGAGTTGGTTGACACAACTGCTAGACCGGCAACACCTTCATCTTGAGTATATTCAGAGTCAGAGTGATAACTTCTTTCGGAGTGATGGTCGGAGTCAGAGCAGGATACCCATTCACCAACATGAGCTTGATGTCTTCTTTTTGTGTAGCTCCTTGATGATTTGTCCTTCCTCTCCGAATCCTTGCTTCTCCGAGAGGGTCTTCATTCATACCGATCATCTCTACTCCTTCTCTCTTTTGGTGGTGATTCTTCTCTTCTACTTCTTCTCTTGGGAGAATCTTCTCTTCTTTTGTAGGGAGTCGTACACTCATTGGAGTAGTGTCCGGGTCTTCCACAATTATAGCAATTTCGTTCATGACTAGAAGATCTTTTGTCATTGTAGGACCTTGACTTGGAACTTCTTTCCTTGCTTCTACTCTTGTAGAACTTGTTGAAGTTCTTCACCATTAGGCTCAATTCTTCATTGAAGGTTTGTTTCTCACTTGATGATGTGGGAGCATCACATGAGGCTTTGTAAGCACCACTTGACTTGTTGTGAAGCTCTTCCTTATGCTTAAGTGACATCTCATGAGCAACAATTCTTCCAATGACTTCCGTTGGCTTGAGATCTTTGTAGTTGGGCATCATTTGGATCAATGTGCACACGGTATCATATTTTCCATCCAAGGCTCTTAGGATCTTCTTGATGATGAATCTATCGGTCATCTCTTCACTTCCTAAGCCGACAATCTCATTTTGTGATGAGAGCAAGCCTAGAGTACATTTCAGCGACACCTCCATCATCCTTCATTTTGAACTTGTCAAGTTGACTTTGAAGCGCATCCAATTTGGATTCCTTGACGGAGTCGGTACCTTCGTGCATATCAATCAAAGTATCCCAAATTTCCTTTGCATTCTCAAGACGGCTGATTTTATTGAATTCTTCGGTGCACAATCCGTTGAAGAGAATATCACAAGCTTGAGTGTTGTATTGCAGTATCTTCAACTCTTCGGCAGTAGCTTCACGGTTCGGTTCTCTCCCATCAAAGAATTCACCTTGCAAGCCAATACACACAATAGCCCAAACGGCGGGGTTATGTCCAAGAATATGCATTTTCATCTTATGCTTCCAACTAGCAAAATTAGTACCATCAAAGTAAGGACCTCTACGGTGGTAATTTCCCTCGCTAGACGCCATACTCTCCTAGGTTGTGATACCAAGGCTATGATCACCAAAAGCTATGGAAATCAAAGAAAACGGAGACCAAAGCTCTGATTCCAATTGTAGGATCGAAAGTATGTCTAGAGGGGGGGTGATTAGACTACTTAACCAAATAAAAATCTAGCCTTTTCCCAATTTTAAGTCTTGGCAGATTTTAGCAACTTAGCACAAATCAAGTAATCAACCTACACATGCAATTCTAAGAGTATAGCAGCGGAATGTAAAACAATTGCATATGAAGGTAAAGGGAGGAGTTTGGAGGGAGCAAACGCAATGTAGACACGGAGATTTTTTGTCCGTGGTTCCGATACGTGGTGCTATCATACATCCACGTTGATGGGGACTTCAACCCACGAAGGGTAACAGTTGCGCGAGCCCATGGAGGGCTCCACCCACGAAGGGTCCACGAAGAAGCAACCTTGTCTATCCCACCATGGCCATCGCACATGAAGGACTTGCCTCACTAGGGTAGATCTTCATGAAGTAGGCGATCTCCTTGCCCTTACAAACTCCTTGGTTCAACTCCACAATCTTGACGGAGGCTCCCAAGTGACACCTAGCCAATCTAGGAGACACCACTCTCCAAAAGGTAATAGATGGTGTGTTGATGATGAACTCCTTGCTCTTGTGCTTCAAATGATAGTCTCCCCAACACTCAGCTCTCTCTCATAGGATTGGATTTGGTAGAAAGAAGATTTGAGTGGAAAGCAACTTGGGAAAGGCTAGAGATCAAGATTTATGTGGTTGGAATGGAATATCTTGACCTCAACCCAAGTGTAGGTTCTCTCTCAGAAAATGTATGTTGGAAGTGTAGGCATGTTCTGATGGCTCTCTCAACGAATGAAGAGTGGGTGGAGGGGTATAGATAGCCTCCACAAAAAATCTAACCATTACACACAAATCACCAAACTCGGTGGGACCGAATTAGAAAACTCGGTCGGACCGATTTGGTTCATAATGTGACCGTTAGGCATTTCGGTGGGACCGACATGTCAACTCGGTGGGACCGATTTTATTAGGGTTAGGGCATAACTTAATCTCGGTTGGACCGATTAGTCAAACTCGGTGAGACCGATTTTGGTAAGAAGCAAACAGAGAGTTGGTCAGGCAAACTCGGTGGACCGATTCGCTCGTCTCGGTGGGACCGAAGCGTTACGAAAAGGAAACAGAGAGCTTGCATTGCAGACTCGGTGGGACCGATCGCTCATCTCGGTTAGAACAAAACGTTACAAAGGGAAACAGAGAGTTTGCAATCCCATCTCGGTAAGACCGAGATCCCTATCAGTGAGACCGAAGTGACTATGGTTTGTGTCAGTAGCTATGTCAAGAGAACTCGGTGGCGCCGGATAGAAAGTTTCGGTGGGGCCGAGTTTGACTTTTGGTTTGGGACATATGTGGATATGAGAAAGTAGTTGAGGGTTTTTGGAGCATATCACTAAGCATTTTGAGCAAGTAACTCATTAAGCAACACCTCACCCCCTTTTGATAGTATTGGCTTTTCCTATGGACTCAATGTGATCTTGGATCACTAAAAATAAAATGTAGAGTCTTTTGCTTTGAGCTTGAGCCAATCTTTTGTCCTTAGCATTTTGAGGGGTCTACTTTCTAATCCATGCCATGCCAATCATTGAGCTTTCCTGAAATATTTATCTTGAAATAGTATTAGCTCAATGAGCTATATGTTGTTAATCATTACCAAAACCACCCAAGGATAGTTGCACTTTCAAAAGGCATTGGCATGGTATAGGCTATGCGATGATATTGGATCATGGAATTGGAATCGTTGAAAATTGGAGTTCCACCAAAAAATTTATCCTATGCATCTAGTTCATTGTGATCAGAATTATATATATAATTTTTGGCCTCGTGAAGGAGAAAATTTCGCTCTAGCTTGGGGGAGGTTAAATTCAATGTTATATCCATGCCCCAATCATGAGCTCTCAAGAGAAATTATTATCCAGAACTTTTATGCTCGGCTTTCTCGTAATGATCAAACCATGCTCGATACTTCTTGTGCTGGTTCTTTTATGAAGAAGACTAGTGAATTCCGGTGGGATATTTTGCAAAGAATTAAACATAACTCTGAAGATTGGGAACTCGATGAAGGTAAAGAGTCAGGTATTAAACTTAAGTATGATTGTGTTAAATCTTTTATGGATACCGATGCTTTTCAAAAGTTTAGCACTAAATATGGACTTGACTCTGAGGTAGTAGCCTCCTTTTGTGAATCATTTGCTACTCATGTTGAACTCCCTAAAGAGAAGTGGTTTAAATATCACCCACCTATTAAAGAAGAAATTAAAGAACCAGTACCAGTTAAAAAAGAAACTATACTTTATAATGTTGACCCAGTTGCCCCTTCTGCTTATATTGAGAAACCACCTTTTCCTATCAGGATAAAGGAACATGTTAAAGTCTCAACTGTGGTTAACAAAAGCTATGTTAGAACACCTAAACCTGATGAACAAATTAAAGTAGAACCTAGCATTGCTATGGTTAAATGTCTCTTAGAATAAGATATAGATGGGCATGTTATTTACTTCTGTGAAGAAGCTGCTAGAATTGCCAACCGGATAAAAGGGATAAACATAGACCAGTTGTTGGCATGCCTGTCATTTCAGTTAAAATAGGAGATCATTGTTATCATGGTTTATGTGATATGGGTGCTAGTGTGAGTACTATTCCTTACACTTTATATCAAGAAATTATGAAAGACATAACACCTGCTGAGGTAGAAGAACTAGATGTTACTATTAAACTTGCTAATAGAGACACTATATCACCAATTGGGATTGTTAGAGATGTTGAAGTCTTGTGTGGGAAAATAAAATACCCTACTGGTTTTCTTGTTCTTGGTTCCCCACAAGATGACTTTTGTCCCATTATCTTTGGTAGACCTTTCTTGAACACAGTCAATGCTAAGATAGACTGTAAAAAACAAACTGTCGGTGTTAGTTTTGGTGATGAGTCTCATGATTTTAATTTTTCTAAGTTTGGTAGAAATCATCATGAAAAAGAATTGCCTAGTAAGGATGAATTAATTGGTCTTGCTTCTATTGCTGTGCCACCTACTGATCCTTTAGAACAATATTTTCTATACCATGAAAATGATTTACATATGCATGAAAGAAATGAAATAGATAAGATTTTCTTTGAACAACGTCCTCTGCTTAAACACAATTTGCCTATTGAAACTATAGGAGGTCCTCTTCCACCTAAAGATGATCCTGTGTTTGAATTAAAACAATTGCCACACACACTTTGAAATATGTTTATCTTGATGAAAAAAATATATCCTGTTATTATTAGTGCTAACCTTTCAGAACATGAAGAAGAAAGATTATTGAAACTTCTAAGGAAGCACCGGGCTGCTCTTGGATATACTCTTGATGATTTAAAGGGCATTAGTCCCACTCTATGTCAGCACAAAATTAATATGGAACCTGATGCTAAACATGTTGTTGATCACCAACGTCGGTTAAATCCGAAGATGAAAGAGGTGGTAAGAACGGAAATATTAAAACTTCTGGAAGCAAGTATAATCTATCCGATAGCTGATAGTAGATGGGTAAGTCCTGTTCATTGTGTCCCTAAGAAAGGAGGTATAACTGTTGTTCCTAATGATAAGAATGAACTTATTCCACAAAGAATTGTTACAGGCTATAGAATGGTAATTGATTTTAGAAAACTAAACAAGGCAACTAGAAAAGATCATTACCCTTTGCCTTTTATTGATCAAATGCTTGAAGGATTATCTAAGCAACACACTTTTGCTTCCTTGATGGATATTATGGCTTTTCACAAATACCTGTTTCGCAACTTGATCAAGAAAAGACCACTTTTACTTGTCCTTTTTGAACCTATGCTTATAGACGTATGCCTTCTGGTTTATGTAATGCACCTGCTACCTTTCAAAGATGTATGACTGCTATATTCTCTGACTTTTGTGAAAAGATTGTTGAGGTTTTCATGGATGACTTTTCTGTTTATGGGAAGTCTTTTAATGATTGTTTAAGCAATCTTGATCGAGTTTTGCAGAGATGTGAACAAACGAATCTTGTCTTGAATTTGGAGAAGTGCCACTTTATGGTTAATGAAGGCATTGGCTTGAATCATAAAATTTCTGAAAGAGGTATTGAAGTGGACCAAGCTAAGGTTGATGCAATTGAGAAAATGCCATGTCCTAAGGACATCAAAGGTATTCGTAGTTTCCTAGGTCATGTTGGTTTCTATAGGAGATTTATCAAAGACTTCTCTAAAATTTCTAGGCCTCTTACTAGTCTTTTGCAAAAGGATGTCCCTTTTGTTTCTGATGATGATTGTTTAGTAGCCTTTGAAACACTCAAGGAAGCCTTAATTTCTGCACCTATTGTTCAACCACCTGATTGGAACTTGCCTTTTGAAATTATGTGTGATGCTAGTGATTATGCTGTAGGTGGTGTTCTAGGACAAAGAGTTGATAAGAAATTGAATGTTAGTCATTATGCTAGTAAAACTCTAGACAGTGCTCAAAGAAATTATGCTACTACTGCAAAAGAGTTCTTAGCAGTGGTGTTTGCTTGTGATAAGTTTAGACCTTATATTGTTGATTCTAAAGTAACTGTTCACACAAACCATGCTACTATTAAATATCTTATGGAAAAGAAAGATGCTAAACCTGGACTTATTCATTGGGTTCTCTCGTTACAAGGATTTGATTTACACATCATTGATAGAAAAGGAGCGGAGAACCCCGTAGCTGATAACTTGTCTAGGCTTGAAAATGTGCTTGATGACCCACTACCTATTGATGATAGTTTTCCTGATGAGCAGTTAGCTGCAATAAATGTTGCTAATAGTACTCCCTGGTATGCAAACTATTCTAATTATTGTTGCTAAATATTTGCCACCTAGCTTTACATACCAACAAAAGAAAAATTCTTCTATGATTTAAGACATTAATTTTGAGATGACCCACATCTTTATAAAGAAGGAGTAGGTGGTATTATTAGTCATTGTGTACCTGAGCATGAACAGGGACAAATCCTACGGAAATGTCACTCCGAGGCTTATGGAGGCCATCATGCTGGAGATAGCAGTCTGGATTTTATTGGCCTACTCTCTTCAAGGATGCCCTTAAGTACGTCTCATCTTGTGATGAATGTCAAAGAATAGGTAATATCGGTAAGCGTCAAGAAATGCCTATGAATTATTCACTTGCTGTTGAACGATTTGATGTTTGGGGATTTGATTACATGGGACTTTTTCCTTCCTCTAATGGGTATACACATATTTTGGTTGCTGTTGATTATGTTACTAAATGGGTAGAAGCTATTCCAACCAGTAGTGTTGATCACAACACCTCTATTAAAATGCTTAAGGAAGTTATTTTCCCAAGGTTTGGAGTCCCTAGATATCTAATGACTGATGGTGGTTCACACTTTATTCATGGTGCTTTCCGTAAAATTGTTGCCAAGTATGATGTTAACCATAGAATTGCATCACCTTATCATCCTTAGTCTAGTGGTCAAGCTGAACTTAGCAATAGAGAAATAAAATTAATTTTGCAAAAAGACTGTCAATAGGTCTAGGAAGAATTGGTCTGAGAAATTAGATGATGCAATTTGGGCTTATAGAACAACATATAAAAATCCTTTGGGTATGTCTCCTTATAAAATGGTTTATGGAAAAGCTTGTCATTTGCCTCTTGAGCTAGAACATAAAGCATATTGGGCAGTTAAAGAACTCAACTATGATTTCAAACTTGCTGGTGAAAAGAGGTTATTTGATATTAGCTCATTAGATGAATAGAGAACCCAAGCTTATGAAAATGCAAAATATTCAAAGAGAAAGTTGAAAGATGGCATGACAAAAGAATCCAAAAGCATGAGTTTAAAGTCGGAGAATATGTTCTTTTGTACAGCTCTCGTTTCAGATTCTTTGTAGGAAAACTCCTCTCAAAATGGGAAGGCCCCTATGTTATCGAGGAGGTTTACCGGTCTGGAGCCATCAAAATAAATAATTCCGAAGGTACTAACCCGAAGGTTGTCAATGGGCAACAAATAAAGCATTATATCTCAGGTACGCCTATTAATGTTGAAAGCAATGTTATCCAAACTTTGACACCGGAAGAACACATAAAAGAGTCGTGAAAATAAGGAGGTACGTGATACAGTAAGTAAACGGACTCCAAAAAATCCGCAAAAATTTGTGAAAATAAGGAGGTACGTGATATGGAAGCGTCACCTAGTGGGCACAAGACACCAGGGTGGGCCAGGCTTGCCTGGCGCGCCCAGGTGGGTTATGCCCACCTGGGACACCTTCCGTACTCCGCTTTCCTTCCATATACTTGTCCTCCAAGATAAAAAAATCTATATATACTTCCCGAACCTGTTTATAACCATATCACAGAGAAATCCTCTGTTCTCTTTTTCCCTTGTTGTTTTCTGTCAGATCCCATCTACCATGGCTGCTTCAAGCTCCTCCAAGGACAAGTTCTTCAAGAATGTCATCAACCCATATCTGCGGGAGGTGGTGCAGCACCCTCAGGCCATTGAGATGCATGAGGGGGTGCTTCACCTTCGCGATGTGCCCTGTCCCAAGGGGACGGGAACCATGGAGGCTAGGCTCGAAGCTATGGAGCAAGATGTCTTCTGGTGCAAGGGGATGGTGGAGCGTGGACTCCATGCCAATCATCTCATGATCACGGACCTCTCCCGTGATCTCAAGGTGGATGGCAAGCCCATGAAGGACATCATCTTCACCCTCAACGAGCAAATCAACTTCCTCCAAAGCCAAATCTATGACCTGCAGAACCAAGTCTTTGAATATGAGGCAAGGTTTAAATGTATGAATTTGGCTGCTAGTTGCAAGACCCGCGAGACTCACTCCTCCTCTTATGATGGTAGACCACTGCCATGGAAATTCGAGGACAAGATATCTTCTTCATCACCACCACCACCTTCTTCACCACCAAAGGAGAACTAAGTATCGGGTATGGGCACTCCCCTTGGCTTCCGCCAAGCTTGGGGGAGGTGCCCCGGTATCGTATCATCCCACTATCTTTATAATTTTACTTATCTTAGTTCAATTTTTTTGCTTTAGATGAAATAAAGTTTAGTTCATCCTTTCTTCTTTGAGAGTTTGCTTAGTGATCTATCATTGTAATCATGTGCAAGTTATATAATAAAGTTTAGTTTGAGTTTTTGCTTTCTTTACTTTCATGTTGCAAATAAAGAAAAGAAATAAGAAAGAAAGAAAAAGAGAAAGGAAATAAATAAAAGAAAGGAAATAAATCAATAGACCATATACTAATCCTATGGTAGGTGATGGCACCACATAAGGAAAAGTATAAGTAGAAAATTTTATTAGAGATTGACAAGCATAGCATTAGTCAATGATGCAACTCATGAAAGAATTAATAAGGGAAGGGAATATTCACATATCAATATACTATCCTAGAAATCTTTTGTGATTGTGAGCCCTCATCAAAATATTATATGCCAAAAAATTTGACGTCGGACAAGGAAGACAACTTAATGGTTTATGTTTGTTTATATTCACATAGAAGTCATATTGTCATAGAGCCTTTAACATGTGATGCTTGCCCCCTATCTTTGCTAGCCAAAAATTCCGCACTAAGTAGAGATACTACTTGTGCATCCAAAAACCCTTAAACCCAAATCTTTTTCAAGTGTCCACCATACCTACCTAGGGATTGAGCAAGATCCCTCAAGTAAGTTGTCATCGGTGCGATAAGGCAATAAAAATTGCTTCTAAGTATGTGAGATCATTTAGTGTAAGAGAAAATTGAGCGTTGTACGAACTTGGATGACAAAGAATAAAAGCCACAGACTGCATAATAAAGGTTGTCATCTTAAGGGGCAATACAACGTGACGTTCTCTTGCACTAAGGGATTGAGAATGCAAACAAATAAGCGCATGGCAACATCTGCTTCCCTCTGCGAAGGGCCTATCTCTTACTTTTATGTATTTACTTTTATGCAAAGAGTCAAAGTTTACCTTCTATTCCTTTTTATTTTTCTCTTTTGGCAAGCATCATGTGGTGAGGAAAGATCTAGGCACATATGTACAGTTGAATATAGATAGCATGAGTTATTATTGTTGAGATCACCCTTGAGGTGAGTATGTTGGGAGGCGAAACTATAAGCCCCTATCTTTCTATGTGTCCGGTTGAAACATTTTGCTCATGTGTACGCGGTGAGTGTTAGCAATCATAGAAGACTATATGATGGTTGAGTATGTGGACTTGCCTAAAGGCTCCGACACGTGACCCTTCCTGAAAAGATGATGAATTGTAGTCGCAAAGTTAACTGAGAACATAGTTTGTTGGTTTCTAATAGAGTTTTTGCTTTATACTTTGATTATGTGATGAACTGTTACTTATTCATGAGAAGTATATGATGCAAGTTCTATGATAAAAGTCTTATGTTTAAATTTTTTGCTGTTATAATAATCAACATGATGCTTCTATGTCCGTATTTTGTTTTTATCGACACCTCTCTCTCTCAAAGCATGTCGACATGTTTTTTGATTTCGGTTTTCGCCTGAGGACAAGCGAGGTCTAAGCTTGGGGGAGTTGATACGTCCATTTTGCATCATGTTTTCTTACTATTATTTATAATGTTTTTATCCATAATAATGCTTTTTGGAGTAATTCTAATGCCTTTTCTCTCATAATTTGCAAGGTACACACAAAGAGGGAGAATTCCGGCAGCTGGAAATCTGGAACTGGAAAAGCTACATCAGGTTACCTATTCTGCACAACTCCAAACAAGCTGAAACTTCACGGAAATTTTTTATGGATTATATAAGAAATATTGGAGCAAATAACTACCAGAGGGGGCCACCAGGTGGGCACAACCCACCTGGGCGCGCCAGGGAGCCCAGGCGCGCCCTGGTGGGTTGTACCCTCCTCGGCCCACCTCCGGTGCTCATCTTCTGGTATATAAGTCATATTTACCTAGAAAAAATAAGGAGATGACTTTCGGGACGGAGCGCCACCGTCTCGAGGCGGAACTTGGGCAGGAGCACTTTTGCCCTCCGGCGGAGCAATTCCGCCAGGGGAACGTCCCTCCCGGAGGGGGAAACCATCGTCATCATCATCATGACCAACAACTCTCCCATCTTGTGGAGGGCAATCTCCATCAACATCTTCAACATCACCATCTCATCTCAAACCCTAGTTCATCTCTTGTATTCAATCTTGTTACCGGAACTATAGATTGGTGCTAGTGGGTGACTAGTAGTGTTGATTACATCTTGTAGTTGATTACTATATGGTTTATTTGGTGGAAGATTATATGTTCAGATCCATGATGCTATTTAATACTCCTCTGATCATGAACATGTTTATCATTTGTGAGTAGTTACTTTTGTTCTTGAGGTCACGGGAGAAATGATGTTGCAAGTAATCATTTGATTTTGATATGTGTTCGATATTTTGATAGTATGTATGTTGTGATTCCCTTATTGGTGTCATGTGAACGGCGGCTACATGACACTTCACCATATTTGTGCCTAAGGGAATGCATTGTGGAGTAGTAAATAGATGATGGGTTGCGAGAGTGACAGAAGCTTAAACCTGAGTTTATGCGCTATTCCGTAAGGGACCGATTGGATCCAAAAGTTTAATGCTATGGTTAGAATTTATTCTTAATACTTTTCTCATAGTTGCGGATGCTTGCGGAAGGGTTAATCATAAGTAGGAGGTTTTTTCAAGTAAGAACAACACCTAAGCACCGGTCCACCCACATATCAGATTATCAAAGTAGCGAACACAAATCGAACCAACATGATGAAAGTGACTAGATGAAATTCCCGTGTAACCTCAAGAACGCTTTGCTTATCATAAGAGACCGTTTTGGCCTATCCTTTGCCTCAAAAGGATTGGGCTAACTTGCTGCATACTTGTTACTATTATCGTTACTTGCTCGTTACAAATTATCTTGCTATCAAACTACTCCGCTACTTACAATTTCAGCACTTGCAGACATTACCTTACTGAAAACTACTTGTCATTTCCTTCTGCTCGTCGTTGGATTCGACACTCTTACTTATCAAAAAGAGCTACAATTGATCCCCTATACTTGTGGGTCATCAGTTCATCTCCGTGGCTTCCGGAAACAGTGTGCGCCGAGCCTATTGTGTGTTGCGTTATGATTGGCCTGAACCCCAACCACGCGGATCGAGCGTGTGCACCGTAGGATGCGCCGCGATCGAACGACAATCCACGTCCCTCACATCACACCCGTGCACCTGTAGCTGGATTGGATTTATATGCCCTAACTGCCTAGAAAATGCAGATAATCCCCTAAATATGGTAAATGAGCCCGGAAAAATGCCAAATTTGAACATGGTGATTTACAGGGTGTATGTTCGTCGTAGAAAAAACTCCAGGGCAAAGAATGAAGAAAATTTGGATGCCCCTTTAATCTTGGTGATTTCCCTCTCGAAAGCGTGGAACTTCTTTGGTGATGGTTCAATTTATGAAGGCCGTGCATGACGACATAAGCCAAACCTTCTCTATTTTTTACCAGTGCATGGTGAGGTCATACCATGGCACACCTTGCCAGGCATCATGTTTTTCAAGCATTTATTTCATTTTTTCTATAGTTGAAAACCTAATAAACAAATGTTTGTGGTTGACTATTGCCACACATTTCATCGAAATATATGTCCCTTCCTTGTAAAAGGCATGAGAATTTACTAGCTGGCACGAGCATGGTTTTCCAGGCCGCACGAGCATGGTTTACTAGGGCACAGTGAGGTCATACCATGGCACCACACCAGGGTCATGTTTTTCAAGCATGTATTTCATTTTTGTATAGTTGTTAACCCAGTAAACGACGCGTTTATGGTTGACTATTGCCACACATTTCCTTGAAATATCTGCCCATTCCTTGTAAAAGGCATGAGAATGTACTAAATAGCACGAGCATGGTTTTCCAGACTATTCTTGTGCACCTTTTCATGCACCGATTGTTTGAATTTGAATTATGTGCATAATTAATGCCTAGAAAGTGCACATAATCCCCTAAATATGGTAAATGAGTTCAAAAAATGTCAAATTTGAACACGTTGCATTTGAGGCGGTATGTTGATCGTCAAAAAAAACTGAATGACAAACTAGGACGGAAATTTGGATTCCCCTTCAATCTTGGTGATTTCCCTCTCGAAAGCATTGAACTTCCTTGGTGATGGTTCGATTTATGAAGGGCGTACATGACGACATAAATCGAACCTTCTCAGCTTTTAACCAGGGCACGGTGAGGCCATACCATGGCACCATGCCAGGCGTCATGTTTTTCAAGAACATATTTCATTGTTCTATAGTTGATAACCCAGTAAATGACGCGTTTGTGGTTGACTATTGCCACGCATTCCATTAAAATCTCTGCCCATTCCTTGTAAAAGGCTTGAGAAATTACTAAATACCACGAGTATGGTTTTTCCAGACCATTCTTGTGCACCTTTTCAAGCACCAATTGTTTGAATTTGAATTATGTGCATTAATGCCTACAAAATGCACATAATCCCCTAAATATTGTAAATGAACCCGGAAAAGTGTCAAATTTCAACACGGTGATTATCAGGGTTCATATTCATCGTAGAAAAAAAATCATGGATGAAGAACATAAGAAATTTGGATTCCCATTCAATCTCAGTGATTTACTAACGCACACGATTCATCTTCGTCGCCTCTGCGAACCCTGTGTGTTCACTCACACATGAAAAAGGAAAAAAGAAAACCCTCACCCACTTCGTCCCCACTCACTCGCCACAGACTCCTCTGCAACTCTGCACCCTAAGCTCGACGGCTGTTGGCGGCGGGCGTAGGTCACGCTCCAAACGACATGGGATTTCGCCCCTACTGCTTTCCGCAGCCTATCTGCACCGACATTCTAGACTCTGGTCAACTGGGGTTTTCTGTGGGATTGGGCCGGGGATTTTTCTCATGAAGAAGGTAATCCACTTAATTAGAGAAATATTCACTCATCTCTTATCTCTGTCCATCCGTTGCTGTTAATCAACCGGCGGAAATCGCTGTGGAATCATTTTTGTTCTAGATGATTCGTGGGTGTTCATTCATGTGTCCACATTGCGAGCACAAATCGGGCAACTGTGGTCGTGGCCAGTCTGAAACGAACTTCTATCTCACCATTCCGAATGACTTCAGGGAGCCCTCGGTATGTTCAGTCTCAACCTACCATGGTTGGCATTGCCTAAATTTGTGAACATATACCGTGTGTTGCTACATTATCTATATATTTGCATCAAATCTTTGTTACATTATCTATTTTTAATTCTATATTTTTGTACTTTGCTTTCATCTATATATTGATCTGTTCTATTAGTTACTCCCATATTTGCATCTTGCTCTGTTATTTCAATATATCTAATTTACGATCTTAATTTTCATTTCAAGCAGTACATCCCTTGCTTTGCAAGATCAGGAGTAGAAGAAAATCTTGGGCTTTACTTTGCTGATGACTCCCAGGATGTCATATTGACAACGCAACATGTATTTACAATGACAGTTGGCGTAAAACTTGATAAAGATGGTCACTCCTATTTTAATGCGAACCTTTGGAGAAAAATGTCTAAGTGTTATGAACTGAAAGCTGGCAATAAAATTCTAGTGCATGCACCACAGCCTGGTCTAATTAACATGGATGTTTACTTCCCCTACGTCATCAGCCGATCAAAGTTTGATCGAGGTTAGTGTCCTTTCAACTTTCTCAATGCTGTCATATTACTATTTAAGCAACTAATTGATCACTATTTAAGCAACCAATTGTGATATCATATTCTGACTCCGTTCCTAGGCACTAATAAATTCTATTTACCAATTTATGCGCACTATATATTCTTCTGCCATGTTATGAATAAATAATACCTTTCCGCCTTTTAAGCAGGATATGTTGGATGCGTAGTGAACGATCTGTATGTTACTAAGCGTACCAAATTTCACTGGAAGGACTTGAAGCATGTCATAAACTTTGTTGATAATCTGACAGAGATAGCACAGTGTATGAACGCTGGATTTTGGATGGGATTAATTAGACCTACGGTGCACACACTGAACAAAACCAATTGTGTGCACAAAGCGCTGGTGAAAAGTCTTATTTTAATGTTGATGCTCATAAACTATATATATCTTCAACAATATGTTATAATTGTTTTTTATTCTACATGTCAACAGGAATTGCCCCTTGTAGTAGTTCCTGGATCGATTTCCCGGCGTGGTTGAATTACACTTCTGCCTACTAATAACGCCAAAGTGATTGCAAGGTACTGCATTTCCCACAGAATTGGAACCATTCAAATTAACAAGTTCTCGCTTCTCGTGGCAATGCATCCATATTGGAAACTGGAGACACTGTTCTACTCATGCTCTACCAAGGCACGGGAGGGCTCTTCCTTTCCATTTACGAGATGTCGAGTCGCCATGATCAAGCTGCTTCCAATGGATAGTTGTGGTTGTTGGCCCTCAGCCTCTTAAAATGTGCTAGCTGTTACTATATATGTTAAGTATGTAGATATCGACCATATGGTTGTTGGCCCTTAGCCTCTTAAAATGTGATAGTTGTTACTATGTTAAGTATGTAAATATGGACCATATGGTTGTCAAAACCGTGTTACAAAGAACCTCCTTTTGTCAAATAGTGTAACCACTATATATATGTTACTCAAATGCTGTTACCCAAGTTCATAAATTTTCATGGGAAGTATTAGTATCGTACACAGTTCATTGAGTTTAAGCGTGTGCCCGATGTCCAGAAGGCATTTGCATATTAACTGTCCGTATTGCAAATTCACACACATGTTAACATAAGGAAACGTATGTGTAACATACTAATCATCGCACACGAGTACTCGCAGACGCATCGTGTGCGATACTCCTAGCCACCGCAAGCAACTAGTTTGCATTTTTTAAAGTTTTTTGTACACACAGAATCGCACAAGAAGTAACTGTATTGATCGTCTGTGTTGTAATTTCTCAACGCAAATAGTTCATCCGTGTCGGCTGTTTGCCACGTATCACACACATCTTGTTTACACGACTCGTTTGTGTTCTTTTGGCTCATCGCAAATAGTTCATCCATGTGAACTGTATGCTGCATATCACACACATCTTGTTAAGTTGAACCGTTTCTGTTGTGTTCCCCAATCGAAAACAGTTCGTCCGAGTGAACCGTATGCCGTTATCACACACACACATTGATATAACTACCCGTTTATGTTGTTCTACCTCATCGCAAACAGTTCGAATGGATTAACCGTGTGTCCTGCATCGCACACACATTGATATGGCTGCCCATTTCTGTTGTTCTGCCTCATCGCAGACAGTTTGAATGGATTAACCGTGTGCCCTGCATTGCACACGCAACTAAAATTTGAACCGTGTTTGATGGCTTCGCCATCGCAAACGTTTTGCACCTTTTTTGACGGTTTTTTTACACCACCATTTGCTATTATTGGCAAAGGGTCTCTGATCGTAGTGTCGCGTTAGCAGAATCCTGCAGTAGTGCCCGCTCCATATGTTCCAGCTCATATTCATAGTCGGATTCCTCCGTTGAGGAGTCGCTAGTAGGGCTGCGAGGCAGGGCGGCACGTTTCCGAGGACGAGTGATACGTCTCCAACGTATCTATAATTTTTGATTGCTCCATGCTATTATATATTCTGTTTTGGATGTTTAATGGGCTTTATTATACACTTTTATATTATTTTTGGGACTAACCTATTAACCCAAGGCCCAGTGCAAATTGTTGTTTTTTGCCTATTTCAGTGTTTCGCAGAAAAGGAATATCAAACAGAGACCAAACAATATGAAACCTTCGGGAGCGTGATTTTTGGAACAAACGTAATCCAGAGGACTTGGAGTGGACGTCAAGAAATCAACGAGGAGGCCACGAGGCAGGGAGGCGCGCCCCCCACCCTTGTGGGCCCCTCGTGGCTCCACCAATCTACTTCTTCCTCCTATATATATCTACGTACCCCGAAACCCTATTTCCACCACCACAACCTTCTGTACCCATGAGATCCCATCTTGGGGCCTTTTTCGGCGCTCCGTCGGAGGGGGCATCGATCACGGAGGGCTTATACATCAACACCATAGCCTCTCCGATGATGTGTGAGTAGTTTACCACAGACCTTCGTGTCCATAGTTATTAGCTAGATGGCTTCTTCTCTCTCTTTGGATCTCAATACAAAGTTCTCCTCGATCTTCTTGGAGTTCTATTCAATGTAACACTTTTGCGGTGTGTTGGTCGAGATCCGATGAATTGTGGGTTTATGATCAAGATTATCTATGAACAATATTTGAATCTTCTCTAAATTCTTTTATGTATGATTGGTTATCTTTGCAAGTCTCTTTGAATTATCAGTTTGGTTTGGCCTGCTAGATTGATCTTTCTTGCAATGGGAGAAGTGCTTAGCTTTCGGTTCAATCATGCGGTGCTCGATCCCAGTGACTGTAGGGGAAACGACACGTATTGTATTGTTGCCATTGAGGATAAAAAGTTGGGGTTTATATCATATTGCTTGAGTTTATCCCTCTACATCATGTCATCTTGCCTAATGCATTACTCTGTTCTTATGAACTTAATACTCTAGATGCATGCTGGATAGCGGTCGATGTCTGGAGTAATAGTAGTAGATGCAGAATCATTTCGGTCTACTTGTCGCGAACGTGATGCCTATATACATGATCATGCCTAGATATTCTCATAACTTGCTCAATTCTATCAATTGCTCGATAGTAATTTGTTCACCCACCGTAATATTTATGCTATCTTGAGAGAAGCCACTAGTGAAACCTATGGCCCCCGGGTCTAGTCTCCATCATATAAGTTTACATCTATTTTACTTTGCGTTCTTTACTTTTACTCTTTATCATAAAAATACCAAAAATATTATCTTATCATCTCTATCAGATCTCACTTTTGCAAGTGGCCGTGAAGGGATTGACAACCCCTTTATCGCGTTGGTTGCAAGGTTCTTATTTGTTTGTGTAGGTACGAGGGACTTGAGTGTGGACTCCTACTGGATTGATACCTTGGTTCCCAAAAACTGAGGGAAATACTTACGCTACTCTGCTGCATCACCCTTCCCTCTTCAAGGGAAAACCAACGCATGCTCAAGAGGTAGCAAGAAGGATTTCTGGCGCCGTTGTTGGGGAGTCTACGCACAAGTCAAGACATACCAAGTACCCATCACAAACTCTTATCCCTCGCATTACATTATTTTCCATTTGCCTCTCGTTTTCCTCTCCCCCACTTCACCCTTGCCGTTTTATTCGCCCTCTTTTCCCGTTCGCTTTTTCTGTCGCTTGCTTCTTGTTTGCTTGTGTGTTGGATTGCTTGCTCGTCACGATGGCTCAGGATAATACTAAATTGTGTGACTTCGCCAATACCAACAACAATGATTTTCTTAGCACTCTGATTGCTCCTCTTACCGATGCTGAATCTTGTGAAATTAATGTTGCTTTGCTGAATCTTGTCATGAAAGATCAATTTGCCGGCTTTCCTAGTGAAGATGCCGCTACCCATCTAAATAGCTTTGTTGATTTGTGCGATATGCAAAAGAAGAAAGATGTGGACAATGATATTGTTAAATTGAAGCTATTTCCTTTTTCGCTTAGAGATCGTGCTAAAACCTGGTTTTCGTCTTTGCTTAAGAATAGTATTGATTCATGGAATATGTGCAAAGATGCTTTTCTCTCTAAATATTTTCCTCCCGCTAAGATTATCTCTCTTAGAAACGATATTATGAATTTTAAGCAACTTGATCATGAACATGTTGCACAAGCTTGGGAGAGGATGAAAATAATGATACGTAATTGCCCTACACATGGTTTGAATTTATGGATGATTATACAAAAAATTATGCCGGATTGAATTTTGCTTCTAGAAATCTTTTAGATTCGGCTGCGGGAGGCACCTTTATGGAAATCACTTTAGGAGAAGCTACTAAACTCCTAGATAATATTATGGTTAATTATTCTTAATGGCACACTGAAAGATCTACTAGTAAAAAGGTGCATGCAATTGAAGAGATTAATGTTTTGAGTGAAAAGATGGATGAACTTATAAGTTGTTTGCTAATAAGAGTGTTTCTTCTGATCCTAATGATATGTCTTTGTCTACTTTGATTGAGAATAATAATGAATCTATGGATGTGAATTTTGTTGGTAGGAACAATTTGGGTAACAACGCTTATAGAGGAAATTTTAGGCCGTATCCTAGTAATTCCTCTAATAATTATGGTAATTCCTACAACATATCTTATGGAATTTTTAATAAGATGCCCTCTGATTTTGAGACTAGTGTTAAACAATTTATGGTTTCTCAAAAGAATTTCAATGCTTTGCTTGAAGAAAAATTGCCTAAGGTTGATGAGTTGGCTAGGAACGTGGATAGAATTTCTCTTGATGTTGATTCTTTGAAACTTAGATCTATTCCACCTAAGCATGACATCAATGAGTCTCTCACGGCTATGAGAATTTTCATTGATGAGTGCAAAGAAAGAACCGCTAGGATGCGTGCTAAGAAAGATTGCTTTATGAAAGCGTGTTCTTCTAGTTTTCATGATAATGGAGATGAAGATCTAAAAGTGATTGATGTGTCCCCTATTAAATCTTTGTTTTGCAATATGAATCTATATAATGATGGGACTGGAGATGAGTCAACTTTAGTTAAAATGCGTCCCAATGATTCGGAGTTTTTAGATCTTGATGCAAAAATTGGTAAAATTGGGATGGAAGAGGTCAAAACTTTAGATAGCAATGAACCCACTATTTTGGATTTCAAGGAATTTAATTATGATAATTGTTCTTTAATAGATTGTATTTCCTTGTTGCAATCCGTGCTAAATTCTCCGCATGCTTATAGTCAAAATAAGGCTTTTACCAAACATATCGTTGATGCTTTAATGCAATCTATGAAGAAAAGCTTGAATTAGAAGTTTCTATCCCTAGAAAACTTTATGATGAGTGGGAACCTACTATTAAAATTAAAATTAAAGATCATGAATTCTATGCTTTGTGTGATTTGGGTTCTAGTGTTTCCACGATTCCAAAAACTTTGTGTGATATGTTAGGTTTCCGTGAATTTGATGATTGTTCTTTAAACTTGCACCTTGCGGATTCCACCATTAAGAAACCTATGGGAAGAATTAATAATGTTCTTACTGTTGCAAATAGGAATTATGTGCCCGTAGATTTCATTGTCCTTGATATAGATTGCAATCCTTCATGTCCTATTATTCTTGGTAGACCTTTCCTTAGAACGATTGGTGCAATTATTGATATGAAAGAAGGGAATATTAGATTCCAATTTCCTTAAGGAAATGCATGGAACACTTTCCTAGAAAGAAAATTAAATTATCATATGAATCTATTATGAGAGCTACTTATGGATTGAATGCCAAAGATGTCAATACCTAGATCTATCCTTGCCTTTATGCCTAGCTAGGGGCGTTAAACGATAGCGCTTGTTGGGAGGCAACCCAATTTTATTTTAATTCCTTGCTTTTTGTTCCTGTTTAGCAATAAATATTTGATCTAGCCTCTGGTTAGATTTGTTTTTGTGTTTTATTTAGTGTTTGTGCCAAGTAAAATCTATAGGATCTTCTTGGATGATAGTTATTTGATCTTGCTGAAAAAGTCAGAAACTTTCTGCTCACGAAAACAATTGTTAAAAATCACCAGAACATGATAAAATACTTATTCCAATTGCAGTGGATCAATAAAAAAATTATCCAGGTAATCCTATTTTGGTAGATTTTTGTGATTTACATAAGTTTGCGTTAGATACAGATTACTACAGGCTGTTCTAATTTTGACAGATTCTGTTTTTCGTGTGTTGTTTGCTTATTTTGATGAATCTATGGCTAGTAATGGAGTTTATGAACCATATAGAAGTTGTAATACATTAGGTTTAACACCAATACAAATAAAGAATTAGTTCATTACAGTACCTTAAAGTGGTGTTTTCTTTTCTTTCGTTAACGGAGCTCATGAGATTTTCTGTTGAGTTTTGTGTTGCGAAGTTTTCAAGTTTTGGGTAAAGATTTGATGGATTATGGAACAAGGAGTGGCAAGAGCCTAAGCTTGGGGATTCCCAAGGCACCCCAAGGTAAAATCGAAGGACAACCAAAAAGCCTAAGCTTGGGGATGCCCCGGAAGGCATCCCCTCTTTCGTCTATGTCCATCGGTAACTTTACTTGGAGCTATATTTTTATTCACCACATGATATGTGTTTCGCTTGGAGCGTCTTGTATGATTTGAGTCTTTGCTTTTTAGTTTACCACAATCATCCTTGCTGTACACACCTTTTGGGAGAGACACACATTAATCGTAATTTATTAGAATACTCTTTATGCTTCACTCATATCTTTTGAGCTAAACAATTTTGCTCTAGTGCTTCACTTATATGTTTTAGAGCACGGCGGTGGTTCTATTTTATAGAAATATTTGATCTCTCATGCTTCACTTATATTATTTTGAGAGTCCTTTAGAACAGCATGGTAATTTGCGTTGGTTATAAAATTAGTCCTAATATGATAGGCATCCAAGATTAGTATAATAAAAAAATTCATATAAGTGTCTTGAATACTAAGAGAAGTTTGATAGTTGATGATTGTTTTGAGATATGGAGGTAGTGATATTAAAGTTGTGCTAGTTGAGTAGTTGTGAATTTGAGAAATACTTGTGTTGAAGTTTGCAAGTCCCGTAGCATGTACGTATGGTAAACATTGTGTAACAAATTTGAAACATGAGGTGTTCTTTGATTGTCATCCTTATGAGTGGCGGTCGGGGACGAGCGATGGTCTTTTCCTACCAATATATCCCCCTAGGAGCATGCGCGTAGTGCTTGGTTTTTGATGACTTGTAGATTTTTGCAGTAAGTATGTGAGTTCTTTATGACTAATGTTGAGTCCATGGATTATACGCACTCTCAACCTTCCATCATTGCTAGCCTCTTCGGTACCGTGCATTGCCCTTTCTCACCTTGAGAGTTGGTGCAAACTTCGCCGGTGCATCCAAAGCCCATGATACGATACGCTCTATCACACATAAACCTCCTTATATCTTCCTCAAAACAGCCACCATACCTACCTATTATGGCATTTACATAGCCATTCCGAGATATATTGCCATGCAACTTTCCACCGTTCCGTTTATTATGACATGCTTCATCATTGTCATATTGCCTTGCATGATCATGTAGTTGACATCGTATTTGTGGCAAAGCCACCATGCATATTATTTCATACATGTCACTCTTGATTCATTGCCCATCCCGGTACACCGCCGGAGGCATTCATATAGAGTCATATTTTGTTCTAGTATCGAGTTGTAATCATTGAGTTGTAAATAAATAGAAGTGTGATGATCATTATTAATAGAGCATTGTCCCAAAAAAAGAGAAAGGCCAAATAAAATAAGAGAAGGCCCAAAAAAAGAGAAATAAAAAGGGACAATGCTACTATCCTTTTTCCACACTTGTGCTTCAAAGTAGCACCATGATCTTTATGATAGAGAGTCTCTTGTTTTGTCACTTTCATATACTAGTGGGATTTTTTCATTAAAGAACTTGGCTTGTATACTCCAACAATGGGCTTCCTCAAATGCCCTAGGTCTTCGTGAGCAAGCAAGTTGGATGCACACCCACTTAGTTTCTTTTGTTGAACTTTCATACATTTATAGCTCTAGTGCATCCGTTGCATGGCAATCCCTACTCCTTGCATTGACATCAATTGATGGGCATCTCCCTAGCCCGTTGATTAGCCGTGTCAATGTGAGACTTTCTCCTTTTTTGTCTTCTCCACACAACCCCCATCATCATATTCTATTCCACCCATAGTGCTATATCCATGGCTCACGCTCATGTATTGCGTGAAAGTTGAAGAGGTTTGAGATTACTAAAGTATGAAACAATTGCTTGGCTTGTCATCGGGGTTGTGCAAGATGAGAGCATTCTTGTGTGACGAAAAATGAGGCATGGCCAAACTATATGATTTTGTAGGGATGAGCTTTCTTTGGCTATGTTATTTTGAGAATACATAATTGCTTGGTTAGTGTGCTTGAAGTATTATTATTTTTATGTCAATGTTAAACTTTTATCTTGAATCTTTCGGATCTGAACATTCATGCCACAATAAAGAAAATTACATTGAAGAATATGCTACGTAGCATTCCACATCAAAATTTCTGTTTTTATCATTTACCTACTCGAGGACAAGCAGGAATTAAGCTTGGGGATGCTTGATACGTCTCCAACGTATCTATAATTTTTGATTGCTCCGTGCTATTATATATTCTGTTTTGGATGTTTAATGGGCTTTATTACAAACTTTTATATTATTTTTGGGACTAACCTATTAAGCCAAGGCCCAGTGCAAATTACTGTTTTTTTTTGCCTATTTCAGTGTTTTGCAGAAAATGAATATCAAACGGAGTCCAAACGGAATGAAACCTTCGGGAGCGTGATTTTTGGAACAAACGTGATCGAGAGGACTTGGAGTGGACGTCAAGAAGTCAACGAGGAGGCCACGAGGCAGGGAGGCACGCCTGCCCCCCTGGGCGCGCCCCCACCCTCATGGGCCCCTCGTGGCTCCACCGACCTACTTCTTCCTCCTATATATACCTACGTACTCTGAAACCAACCAGGAGCACCACGAAACCCTATTTCCACTGGCACAACCTTCTGTACCCGTGAGATCCCATCTTGGGGCCTTTTCCGGCGCTCCGTCGGAGGGGGCATCGATCACGGAGGGCTTCTACATCAACACCATAGCCTCTCCGATGATGTGTGAGTAGTTTACCACAGACCTTCGGGTCCATAGTTATTAGCTAGATGGCTTCTTCTCTCTCTTTGGATCTCAATACAAAGTTCTCCTCAATCTTCTTGGAGTTCTATTTGATGTAACTCTTTTTGTGGTGTGTTTGTCGAGATCTGATGAAATGTGGGTTTATGATCAAGATTATCTATGAACAATATTTGAATCTTCTCTGAATTCTTTTATGTATGATTGGTTATCTTTGCAAGTCTCTTCGAATTATCAGTTTGGTTTGGCCTACTAGATTGATCTTTCTTGCAATGGGAGAAGTGCTTAGCTTTGGGTTCAATCATGCGGTGCTCGATCCCAGCGACAGTAGGGGAAAGGACACGTATTGTATAGTTGCCATCGAGGATAAAAATATGGGGTTTATATCATATTGCTTGAGTTTATCCCTCTACATCATGTCATCTTGCCTAATGCGTTACTCTGTTCTTATGAACTTAATACTCTAGATGCATGCTGGATAGCGGTCGATGTGTGGAGTAATAGTAGTAGATGCACGCAAGAGTCGGTCTACTTGTTGCAGACGTGATGCCTATATACATGATCATGCCTAGATATTCTCATAACTATGCTCAATTCTATCATTTGCTCGACAGTAATTTGTTCACCCACCGTAATACTTATGCTATCTTGAGAGAAGCCACTAGTGAAACCTATGGCCCCCGAGTCTATTTTCCATCATATTAATCTCCCGTCAACTAGCTATTTCTGTCGCCGTTTATTTTGCAATCTGTACTTTCACTCTTTATCATAAAAATACCAAAAATATTATCTTATCATCTCTATCAGATCTCACTTTTCCAAGTGGCCGTGAAGTGATTGACAACCCCTTTATCGCGTTGGTTGCAAGGTTCTTATTTGTTTGTGTAGGTACGAGGGACTTGCGTGTGGCCTCCTACTGGATTGATACCTTGGTTCTCAAAAACTGAGGGAAATACTTACGCTACTTTGCTGCACCACCCTTTCCTCTTCAAGGGAAAACCAACGCATGCTCAAGAGGTAGCAACGAGCCCGTTCTTGTGAATCATCGGAACCACCACGATGAGACGGACGACAGGACCCACATGGGGCCTCCTTGCATGTAGACTGCTTGGTCCTTGTCATCCTGACCTAGAGGAGGAGGGAGACGCAAATCGACAACCCACCTCCATAGATTGGAGGATAATTAGATTGATGAGAGGAGAAGAGGGGTGCTTCCTCGAAGGGAAGAACAAGACGGAGGGAGATGCACGGCGCGGCGTCGCAGGCGCGACGGCGACTGGGGCGACCCAGGCTGCGCTGAGACGACGAGGGGCACGGCCGGCGCGCGACCGGGGCAAGGAGAGACGAGACAGGGTGTGCGGCGGCGGCGGTTGAGAGAAGGGGATCGAGCGATTTAGGTTAAGAAACTACCCCAAACGCACCCCGCCCTATATATATGGGCCAGAAAATGACCGGACAACCGGTGCGTTACAGACGTCCGGTGCCTGAGAGGAAACGCCAGATGAGCCAGGTACCGGACGACCGGAAAAACCGGACATATGATGCGAGGAGACAGAGTTGAAATTAATGGAAGACCGGTCATTCCGAACGTTCGACATGAGGACAACAGAGTGAATTTTACGGACGTCCAGAACGTACGGGACGACCGGAAGCTCTCATGAATTTTTGAGGAGGACAAGGAATATTTTGGTGCTAATGAAAATGGTAGTGAGATGATGATTTCAGGATGAAGTAAGAAGAAAAGACACAATGTTAAGCAGTGAATATCCTATGCCCAAAAATAAATAAAACACATCGCGAAGATAATGTTCTAACCGATAAGAGTGGTGGCCGTTGCCACCATTTTTGAGTATATGTGACATGGCACTGCAAGGATTTGAACTCTGGGTGCATAATCACTACTCCATCATTTAAAGCACCATAGTTAGAATAACCTGGTAGCTTTGAGAGTGTTTTTTCTATTTATGCATTACATAGGGTGAGAGTACTCATGAGTTGAGTGTCTCCCCCTAAATATATGCCTACATGAAGACAAGACATGATGAAATGCATGCATGCGTACTAGATTTCACATAATGTTGAGTTCACGCCTAAGTTGACAGAACCTTGCTTTATCCAATGGCTTGGTGAAAATGTCTGCAAGTTGCATATCTGTACCCAGATGAGCAATATCAATGTCACCCTTTTCCACACGATCTCGCAAGAAATGATACCTAATATCAATGTGTTTGGTGCGAGTATGATCTTTGGGATTCTCAGCAATATTGATGGCACTTTCATTATCACATAGAAGAGGCACATGTCTATAAGTGATACCGTAATCCTTCAAAGTTTTCCTCGTCCATAGTAATTGAGTTGCACAACTGGCGGTTGCAATGTATGCAGCTTCAGCGGTGGAGAGAGCAACACAATTTTGTTTATTCGAGGACCAACTTACCAAGGATCGTCCAAGAAATTGACATGCACCGGAGGTGGACTTACGATCCAATTTGTCTCCAGCCCAATCCGCATCCGTGTACCCAATGAGATCAAACTTAGCCTCCTTGGGGTACCATAGACCCAACTTTGGGGTGTGAACAAGGTATCTAAGAATATGCTTAACCGCCTTATGATGACTTTCCCTAGGGAAAGCTTGAAATCTAGCACACATGCATACACTGAACATGATGTCTGGTCTAGATGCACACAGTTAAAGCAATGAACCAATCATAGAGCGGTAAATAGATGGGTCGAAAGGGATACCATTTGTGTCTTCAGTGAGTGAAATTTTGGTTGGCATGGGTGTCTTACATGGACTAGCATCAGACATGCCAAACTTCTCTAGGATATCCTTGAGGTATTTTGCTTGAGACAAGAAAATTCCTTCTTGAAATTGTTGAATTTGGAATCCGATAAAGAACTTCAAATCCCCATTGAGTGACATTTCAAAATTCTTGGTCATGGAGGCCGCAAACTTCTTGCACAAATGAATGTTAGGAGAACCAAAAATGATATCATCTACATGGATTTGGCATCAGATCAAATCACCCTTGTCCCTCTTAGTAAAAAGAGTGGGATCGATCACCCCTCTCACAAAACCATCATCGAGTAAAAGTTCTTAAGATGATCATACCAATCATGAGGTGCTTGTTTGAGGCCATACAAAGCCTTATGAAGTTTATACACATAGTCTTTGTGATCGGGATCAACGAACCTAGGTGGTTGTGATACATATACTTCTTCTTGTAGATGACCATTAAGGAAAACACTCTTCACATCCATTTGATGTAATGTAAAACCATTGAAAGCAACATAAGCAAGTAAGATGCGAATAGATTCAAGACGAGCAACGGGGGCAAAGGTCTCACCAAAGTCCAAACCTTCAACTTGTGAGTACCCTTGTGCCACTAACCTTGCCTTGTTACGGATGATTACACCATTCTCATCTTGCTTGTTCTTGAAAATCCATTTTGTTCCAATGACATTGTGCTCCGTAGTTGGCCGCTCGACTAATGACCACACTTGGTTGCGTTCAAAACTGTTCAACTCTTCTTGCATAGCAACGAGCCAATCGTTGTGTCGGGTGGTAGGTGCGACATATGCCAACGGGTGGCTTATCATAGTGGGTGCCAGTAAGACGTTGCCGGTGCCTGGAAACGGGATGAGGCGAAGACATGCACGCCGGCGAATCTTACCCAGGTTCGGGGCTCTCCGAGGAGATAACACCCCTAGCCTGCTCTGCGGGGTCTCCGCATGATCACTAGATCAGAAAGAGTAGCTGCAAATGCTCCTAGAGCTGTTCGGTTCAAGGGAGAAGAAGAGCAAGGCTAGCTCTTGCTTCCCTCTCTCTATGGTGTGTGTGTGTAATGCTAAGAAGCCCAACCCTTTGCATGGGTGTCCCGGGGGGTTTATATAGGCCTACCCCCCGGGGGTACAATTGTAATCCGGCTGGGCGCTGGTCCCAGCTGTCAGTGTCTCGCCGGCTTCTCCGCCGGCCGTTGGGGCCCGCCGACTGGTGGGTCCCGCCGGCTGCCGGCCTCTTGGTCGACAGGCCGGCCCCACCGCCTAGGGTCTTGTCGGCGGCTGCTTACTGTAGCCTCATCCCTGATGACGAGGGCTTCGTCGAGGTAAGCTTGGCTACAGTGTGCCGCCTCGGGGGCTCTCACTGTAGCCTTACTTCGTCTTGTCTCCTTAATGTGGCGCGTGCTTCGAGGGAGGGGGTAGCCGGCTTCTGGGGGCCGGCTACGCCCTTGGCCGACTGGGGGAGGCCGGGCCGCCTTCGCCTTTCTCTTTGGCTAAAGGGGCCCGCCGCCCGTGGGTCGTACTGGCGTCTGTCGTGGGTGACGTTGAGGCTAGCATGGCTACAGTGCCGAGCCGGACGGGAGATGGCCGTCCCGTACGGCATCCTGTGGCCATGCCTGCCTCGGGCTTCGGGGGTAGTGGGCCGCTCTGTGGCCACACCCCGTCTTGTCACCGTTATGTGGGTGTAGTTTGGGTGGTTGTGATCTTGGCCGGCTTCTTGGAGTCGGCGTTCTTCGTGGCCGGCTCTGGGAAGTCGGCATCCTCTATGGCCGACTCCCTGGAGTCGGCCACCCCGTGGTTATCCTGGGGGGAGGTTGCTGTGGCTGGGTCGCCTTCCGAGAGTCGGCTTCAGAGGCAACCGGCCAGGGAAGGCGGCCCAATGCTTGAAATGCTTGAAGGCCCAAATGGCCTGATAATTTTCTGAAGAGCCAGGGGCAGTCGGTTAGGCTACCCGTGGCTATTTACTCCGACAGTAGTCCCCGAAGCTGAATGGGCTTCGAGGTTGGGTAGGAGTCGAGATGCTCGGTCAGCTTCCTTATCTTGACAAGCCGGCAGCTGGGAGCCAGCTTTGGTTAGGCGCGTCGTCTTGGCCAAAAATTTCGGAGTCGGAGGGCGGGAGCTCGCCCGCGCGTGCACCGGGCCGCGGGCCGGCCACTTGCAGCCTGCGAACCACGTGGCCTCTCTAGGCTAAAAAGCCTGCCAGCCCACGCGCGCGACGGGACGTCGCCGCAGGGCGGGGGCCCGCCATGCCCACGCCTGGGCCCAGGCGTGGATTCTCTGCAGCCCGAAACCGCCCGCACGTCTCCCTGTGGCAGTTTCGGCACGCCTTTAGGGCGCAATAACTGCGAGGCGTGGGGGGAGTGGGTGCAGTTAATCCCATATCTCACCCCACGTCCGGCCTCCCCGGCTTCACCTCGCGAAGCTATAAGTAGGGGGGAGGGAGAGCGGCAGGCTCTCGCACGCTCCGCCTCTTTCCACCATCTTCTTCCTCCTGCCGTTTCTTGCAACAGCGCCTCGCCGGCGCGCTCTTCCACCACTCGTTCCTCCGCCGCCGCACTCGTTTTCACCATGCCTCCCGCCACGGAGCAGTACGGCGGGGATTGGGACGGCTCCAACGTCCACGAGGATCACGTCGAATTCCTCCGCAAGACGCGGCGGCTGCCCGGCGCGGACAAGGTGGAGGTCCGTCTCGCGCCGGCGAAGGAGCTTACGCCAGAGCCGCGGGAGGGCGAGCGGGTGGTCTTCCGCTCGCATTTCTGGCGTGGCATCGGCCTGCCCCTGAGCGCCTTCTTCCGCTCTTGGCTCGAGTTCTACCAGCTCCAGCCGCACCACCTCACCCCGAACGCGGTGGTGCTGCTGTCTGCCTTCGTCACCCTGTGCGAAGGCTACCTCGGCGTCCTCCCTACCCTCAAGCTCTGGGGGAGTTCTTCCAGTCCAAGCTGGGCACGCGCATGCAGGGCGTGCCGGCTCAGACTGGCGCCTTCATCGCGATGCGGGGGGTGGCTGCCGACAACCCCTTCCCCGTCATCACGCTAATCCAGTCGGTGAAGTTATGGCAAAAGTCATACTTCTATGTCAGGAACGTCGCCCCGCAGGGTGACTACGTCAACCTGCCGGCTTACGTAGCCGGCCCACCGGCGGCAGGCGGCCCCAGTGGTCCTACCGGGCCGTGACGCTGACGCCGGCTGGATCCGCAGCCGTCGCCCGAGTGCGAGCGATGACCCAGTCGGAGGGCTTGTCGGGGCCCGACCTGCTGGCCGCCTTCGTCACGCGCCGGGTACTCCCGCTCCAGAGCTGCCCTCATCTGATCTGTCAGATGAGCGGCCAGCTCGATCCGAGCCGGATGTGTACCAAGGACATGCCGCACGACGAGGTGGCCTATATGGTGAACTACCTCGCGAACTGCAAACTCTCCGAAGAGTGGCAGTTCGGCAAGGAGCCATATAGCCGAGCCAATCCGCCGCCCACGGTATGTTCTCCTTGTCTCTTTCTCTTTTCTCAGTTTTGTCGCCGAGTTCCTTTTGGACGACTCTGACTAGTCGGCTTGTTCTCGACAGAGCCCTCTTCTTCGGCCTGCCGGCGGGTCGGACGCGGAGCGCCGATTCGTCCCTGACCGGACGCAGCACGATCTGGAGGACCCTGACTTGGGGGCGGCCGCTATGGACGACAACACCGAGCCGGTTGGTGGCCAAGCCGGTGGCGAAGCAGGAGGCTTCGGGCATGGAGTCACCTTCGACGACTGGCCGGACGACGACGAGGCCGAAGTCGTCCCGCGCCGTCAGCCGGCGTCTGGCCGCGGCGCGGGTTCCTCCGCTGCACCGCCTGCTCGAGGCGGCGGGCAAAAGCGTCGCGCCGCACAGGGTTTGTTCGGCAGTCGGACGAAGAAGCCCAGGGGCGGGGCGGCGGCGACCAGGCGGGAGGAGGCGGCCGCGAAGGCGGCTCGCTTCCGCAAGAAGGTGAAGCAACCGCAGACGGTGTCGGCGTAAGTTCAAACTCCTTCGTGTACTCTTTTTTCTTTCTTTTCTCTGGTGGTTCCTGAATCCTTGTCTTTTTCTCTAAACAACCAGAGCTCTGTTGTCGCTCGAGCGGGCGGCTGCCGCCTCCGTCGTTGAGTCGCCGAGGGGGTCTGGGAGCACCACTCGCCGCGTGGACCCCCGTGCCGACCTTCAGGCAGCGACGGAACGGAACGCGCGGGAGGTGCGGGAGGAGCAGGAGGCGCGGGAGGCGGAGGCACGGAAGGCGGCCGCCGCCCAGGTGGCGCAGGAGGAGGAGGTGGCGAAGGCGCGCGCCGACGCCGCAGCCAAGGCCCAAGCGGAGGCTGCAGCTGTGGCGACGGCGGACGGGGCCTTGTTGGTCACCCCGCTGCGCGTCGCAGCGCCCGGGGCCCCGGAGCCCCCGCCAGAAGAGGCCGGCGCTGACCAGCCGGGGCTGGAGAGGGATGACGACGTCATCATCCTAGAGAGGGCGCCGGTGCCGACTCCACCGACTGGGGCTGCTCAAGGCGGGCGGCCTGATCTGCCGCCTACGCAATAGGCGGGGGCTGAGCCGGCCGTGAGGACTGAGCTGGCCGTCCGGATGCTGCCGAGCCGGCGCGCGGGGAAGGCTGCGTCAGAGCCACAGAAGGCGGCGTGGGAGCCGCAGCCGGCCGCGGGCTCCAGCTCGTCGGCCCAGGATGTGGAGGTGGCCAGCGCCACCTCAGGGTGGACGCCGGGCGGAGGGACGGCCGCGATGAACGTGGCCGCGCAGGACGTCCGGACCCGGCTCCAAGCTCAGGCTACGGCACTGAGGCAATACACCGACGAATTCCTTGCGACGCGGGCGGCCATCCGGGTTAGGCTTCTTATCTTGCTTCTTCTTGATCTTGTTTTATTCCGTGGGGGCGCGTCAGTGCACCCACTGTGTGTAGTCCCCGAGTTCCGAGTCGGCTGCTGAGCAGGCGGCTTGGAACTTCTTAGTGGATTTGGCTTTGCTATTCTTGTTCTTACTTCGATCTTCTGTCTACCTTGCAGGACTACCACAATCTTCGTGCGGCCGCCTTCAACTCCCAGGCTCGGGAGCTGACCCAGAAGACCGTCGACCTTACTGAGAGCCGGGGTAAGTGCTTTGTTCTTTATCTCACGTGGGGGCACATCAGCGCACCCACTGGGTGTAGTCCCCGAGATTCGGGCCGACTGCTGAGCAGTCGGGTCGGATCTTCCTTGACGACTTCCTCTTATTGTTTCTTCTTTTTCTGCCGTCTCTGCAGCGGCCAACGCCGGTCTGAGGGCACAGCTGGGGGAGTCTCAGACTGCCCTTCGTGCCAAGGAGGCCGAGCTTGCCGCCTTGGTGCACGAACGCGACCGCCTGGCCAAGAAGTTGGCCCACCAGGAGGAGGGCCACAAGGCGGCTCTGAAGGCGGTGCAGGACCGCGAAGCCACCCTTGAGGCCGAGTACGAGACAGAAGCGGCTGGCTGGGCTGAAGCAAGGCAGACTCTGATCACTGGCTATGGTCAGATTGAAGATCTGGTTGACGGTAAGCCGCCTACTTCTTCGTCCTTTCTTGCTGTCTGCCGCTTTTGGCTCATTTTCTGACTTGGTGTTTTCTCTTCTCTCTTTATTTCTTGCATAGAGTACTTCCCTGGCTAATCTACCGCCGCCAACCAGATCATCGAGGCCCGCCGCCAAGCGCGAAGGCAGGCTGGCTTCGAGATTTCGCCAAGCGCCGGCCGTTCGCTAGAGGAGCAGCTCTTGGCGATCCAGGCCCGTCTCCAGCCGGCTCACCGACTGCTCCGCCGGCTTCAGCGTGCCGGGGCGCAAGTATTGGCCGCCCACTGGCCCGGCGAAGTGGTTCCTCGCACCCCCAGTCGGACTGCCGACTGGCTGGAGGTGGCAGTCGGTCGCTTCGAAGCCTGGAAGGCCTCGGTGGCTCGGTCCGGCGCCAGGCGGGCGCTGGAGTTCGTCAAGGCCTGGTACCCCGGCCTGAGTCTGGACCAGCTGGCTACCTGGCGGCAGCAAGCCGACACGGAGCTGGAGCCGGCGCGGCCGGCTATCATCCGGCGGGCTTCGGCGATCGCCGACTACACCGACACCAGCGTCTTCGCCCCTGAGGTGGATGACAACGGCGTCGCCCAGCCGGAGGAGTGGTTCGGGCTGAACCCGGGAGACGGTGAAGACTCGGCGGAGGAGATCAACTCCCGCGACGAGGGCGAGGAGGAGGAGGAGGAGGAGGGTGAAGACGCCGAGCCGGATGGTGGAGCGGCCGACCAGCCTCAGCCTGACCGCGTCTCCAGCACCACGTCAC
Source organism: Triticum aestivum (assembly GCF_018294505.1). NCBI lineage: Eukaryota > Viridiplantae > Streptophyta > Magnoliopsida > Poales > Poaceae > Triticum > Triticum aestivum. The sequence continues at coordinate 33,200,434 of NC_057808.1, read as the reverse complement.
GCGCGGGTGCGTCGCCTGCCACTGGTGGTGACCAAGCCGAGACCCGCTAGCCGGCCACTCCTTCAGCCGGCAACGCCATCTCCACCGACCAGCCTGGCTCCCGCGCCGCGCCTTAGTCTAGTCTGCTATCTTTTCTTTTCCTGTCTTGTCACTTTTGGAACAATATTCTGTTAAGTCTGCACAATTCCACCCACTGGGGTGTATTCGAACTTATGTCTATTGCCGACCTGGTGGGGGCTTTATATGTATATATAACTTATGCATGCATTTGGCTTTTCCTCGTACTTTGCTTTTCATCCTTCTGCTTTTTCCTTTGCCGCCCTCCCTTGGTTGCCGCCTCCCCAGACAGACAGTTGCTCTACAATCTGTTGCTGGAGAAGTGCTTGGCCAATTGGGAGGGCAAGTACTCTAGCTTTGTTGGATTAGAGCTAAGTGTTTAGGAAGCCGGCCAGCCGGCTGTTCTGACAGCCGGCAAGCGTGGTTGGAGGCCGTCTTTTTGCTATATAAATTCGTTAGTCCTTAGCCGTTTTTTGTGTGGGCATCCTTTCTGCCTTGGCTCTTGCTAGTCGGACAGTCGGTTCTTCGAGCTGCGACTTTCAACAAGAGAGGACTCGGGAGCCGGCACACTACTTGTCTGACTTCAGGTAGAACTTTTAATATAGCTCAAGGCGGCCAGTCCCCGGGCCGACTAGTCGAACCCGGTGCCAGAAAAGAAATCAAATGTAATGATACATTCATGGATATGACACTCGTCATGCATAGATAAATAAAGGCAGTCCCCGAGTACCGCTCGGGGGGCCTGTTGGTTCGTACTTAATACAAAAGGGTAGCATGATACATACTGCTTTCAACTGTAAAATCTTCTCAGGAGGTTCGCGTTTCATCGTCGCTCCGACTCCTTACCGGAGTCACCTCTCTTGCATGCTCTTGGTTTTTGCGCGTCGATCAAGTAGTAGGAGTCGTTGCCTAGTGCCTTGCTGATGACGAAGGGGCCTTCCCAAGGGGCCGAGAGCTTGTGCTAGCCGGCTGTCCGCTGGATCAGCCGAAGCACAAGGTCGCCCTCTTGGAAGGATCTTGGCTTGACCTTGCGGTTGTGGTAGCGGCGCAGCCCTTGCTGGTAGATGGCGGACCGGCTGAGTGCTAACAGCCGGCCCTCTTCTAGTAGGTCGACGCCGTCTTCTCTTGCTTCCTTGGCCTCCGCCTCCGTGTACATGGTGACCCGAGGCGAGTCGAACTCGATGTCTGTTGGGATGACAGCCTCGGCACCATATACAAGGAAGAACGGAGTGAAGCCGGTTGACTTGTTGGGTGTAGTGCGCAGACTCCAGAGGACAGCCGGCAGCTCATCGAGCCAGCAGCCGGCCGATCGCTCCAGTGGTACAACCAGTTGGGGCTTGATGCCGGTGAGGATGAGTCCATTTGCTCGCTCGACCTGGCCGTTTGACTGCGGGTGGGCAACGGACGCTAAGTCCAGTCGGATGCCCTACGTCGCGCAGAAACGTGCCAGTGCTCCTTTGGCGAAGTTCGTGCCGTTGTCGGTGATGATGCTGTGCGGCACGCCGTACCGAGTGGTGATGTCGGTGATGAATGTTACGGCAGTCGGCCCGTTCAGCTTCTTGATTGGCTTCGCTTCGATCCACTTTGTGAACTTGTCCATGGCGACCAGTAGATGTGTCAAGCCACCGCGGGCTGTCTTGAAAGGGCCCACCATGTCCAGTCCCCAGACGGCAAAGGGCCAGGTGAGGGGAATGGTCTTGAGTGCAGAAGCCGGCAGGTGTTGCTTGGAACTGAAAACTTGGCATCCTCTGCAGCTCTTGACTATCTCTTTGGCATCTTCCAAGGCAGTCGGCCAAAAGAAACCATGGCGGAAAGCCTTGGCCACAAGTGATCTTGAGGCTGCGTGGTGGCCGCATTCGCCTTGGTGGATATCTTTGAGGATTGCCACTCCTTTTTCTGGCTCGACACAACGCTGGAAGACGCCTGTGACGCTGCGCTTCACAAGCTCTCTGTTGATTATTGCATATGCTCCGGCTCGTCGTTGCACTAGTCTTGCTGAGATCTCATCAGCCAGCAGCTCTCTGCTGACTAGGAACTTGAGGATGGGCTGGGCCCATGATGGAGCTGTGACTTCTTCTTCTGTTAGTGTAGCCACCATGACTCGGGTGGGTGGGTTGGGTGGTGTGGAATTGGAGTCGGCCACAGCCTCGGCCCAAAAAATATGCGGCGACTTGTATTCATCCAACATGGACATTGCCATCTCCACAAGTGTACAGTTCTTCCTTTCGGCTATACCATTTTGCTGAGGAGTGTATGGAGCTGAATATTGATGCTCAATCCCTTCATCACTAAGAAATTCTTCCAAGGTGTAGTTCTTGAACTCGGAGCCATTATCACTTCTTATTGCCAAGATTTCTTTGTCAAACTTGTGTTGTGCTTGCTTGGCAAAATCAATGAAGGTGATCTTCGTCTCAACCTTGGACTTGAGGAAAACACTGTCGTATTGCGGGTTCCGGCAAACCCTTGAGGTTTGAACACTGGGGTGCGCACGTAGATCTCTCTCCCTCTCTAGCTTGCTTGCACAACGATCTCAAAGCCTAGCTCACCGAACCCAGAAAACAAGGGACATAAGAATTTATGCTGGTTCGGGCCACCGTTGCGGTGTAATACCCTACTCCAGTGTGGTGTGGTGGATTGCCTTATAGGCTGAGGATGAACAAGTACAAGGGAAGAACCACCTCCTGAGGAGAGGTGTTCTTGAGCTCTGTGAGCTTGTGTGGTTGAGGATGATCTGAATGATCCGTCCCTGGTCACTACAAAAAAATACACTTCCGTGATGATACGTGTTTGTCACAGTAGGTCGCGTTTTTTGTCATGCATGTACATCCATGACAAATTTATGACAGAATCAAGATAGTCATACCTGTGCTGTCGTAGAAGTGTTCCATGACATTACCAAAATTATCATCACGGAAGTGTCCACTTCCATGACGATAAATCGCGCGTCACAGAAGTGCTTTCGTCAAGGGTGACCGACACGTGGCATCCACCGTAACGAAACGCCGTTAAGCTATCGGGTCGGGTTTTGGATCCGATAACCTGTTAACAGCCCCGACCAATGGGGATTTTCCACGTGTAAAATCATCATTGGCTGGAGGAAACACGTGTCGGCTCATCGCTGGGACAGATGTCATCCACTCATTGGACAGAAGGCGCCTATGATACGTCAACACGTGGCATGGCCCAACAGTGGCCCATTCCTGTGAAAAGGCCGGCCCGTTTGACTTGGTCAAAAGCTGGCGGGCCGGCCCATGGAAAGCCTGTTAACGGCCTGTTCGCATATAGCCCATTTACAGCCCGCTAACCCAAGGCCCGTTACGCCCTATTCGAATTAGACCCAGTAACGTCATCTGGGCCATCCAATATGATTCCAGCCCATTTTCACTTCTGGCCCATGTATGGCCCATGACGTCTTTCAGCCCATATGAGGCCCTATGTAACTCTTGGCCTATTAACGGCCCGTGGTGAAACTGGCCCGTAATGAACAGTGTATCACTTTACACCCATTAACGGCCCGTGGTGAAACTGGCCCATAATGAATAGTGTATCACTTTATACCCATTAACGGCCCGTTATTCCGTTGGGCCGTTTCCAGCCCATGTTATCTTTCGGCCTTCTCAGAGCCCATTTATTCTTGGGCTCATTTCCAGCATTCGTTTACTTACGGCCCGTTACTGTCATTTTCTGCTTGTGGGCCAAATTCAGCCCGTGATTACAGTCGGCCCATTTGTGGTCCGGTAATACGTTGGGCCATTTTCATAGTGTCATCAAATACGGCCTATTAACGATGGCCCGTTATGGTCGGCCCATGAACGGTCGATTCCAACTCTAGCCCGTTTACGGCCATAATGCGGCCTGTTATTGGCCCATGTTTGGCCAATCGATCATATGGCCCGTATAAGGCCCATTACTGATACGGCCCGTAGAAGGCCCATTGTTTCTACGGCCCCTAGAAGGCCCATTGTTTCTACGGCCCGTAGAAGGCCCATTGTTTCTACGGCCCGTAGAAGGCCTACTGTTTCTACGGCCCGTAGAAGGCCCACTGTTTCTACGGCCCGTAGGAGGCCCAGTGTCACTACAGCTAACTTTGACCAAACGTTAGAGCAATAATATATGACATGCAACTTACACAAAGCATACCTTCAAATTTGTATGTCAAAGGAGCTTCCAATAATATAATTTTCATAGTATACATCTCATGTGCTATTAATCTTGTCAATAGTCAAAGGCTGTCTTGAAAAACACATTAGGCCCTATATAGATGGAAGGAGGGAGTAGGTCCCATGCAAAAAATGAGAATAATATTCAAACATCTAGGCATCGTGGCTCGGTTGAGAACATTGAGAAACTTGGTTTTAAAATCATGAAACTTGGCATGGTGTCATGTCATGGTAGTACCATGCCGAGGTAAAAAAATTGGCCGAATAGGAACAAATTTTGGTATAAGCTTCTTGCAAATCGGAGCTTCTCTCAAGAAGGCTCGTGGTTCTGGGAGGGAATGTGTCACCTTTGTGTGCATAATTCAAATTTGAAATACAAGCACATGTTCCAGTGCACCAAAGTTGGTTGAAAAATCACATGTGTGTCCTCGGGTAAATTTCTAGGTTCCATGCAAGAAATGGGAATGAAATTCAAAATTCTGGGCGTCGTGGCTGGGTTGGAAACATTGAGAAACTTAGTTTTTTAATTCCTGTAAATCCAAAACATGCATGAAAATAATGAAACTTGGCTTGGTGCCATGACATGGCACCAACATGTTGTGGTAAATTTGCAGTCCGATTTGCGAAGGCGCACACATTAACAATCAACAAAGTCATTTTGGAACAAGTGCTGTCACGTTACAATCGGAAACACAAGTATTATTGAAACCGTGGGCGTTCTACTTACTAGTACCATTTACATGCCGCCACGCGTCCCCATTTTTTATTAGCTAGGAGGCGCCGTGCAGGGTAGCTATTTGAGTACGAGAGGCGTGCGATCAGACCCCTGCGCATGCTTATCGGGAGGAGAGCCCTTTGACCTCCATCTGCCGTCCACCTCTCTCCCAAGGTCTCCATTAATGGCGCCCGAGCCTCCGTTTAATGGCGTGGCTATGTCTCACTCGACTGAGATTTAAGAGAGAAAAAAGAAAATCTGAAAGCACGGATCTTGATGTAAGATCCGACGGACCTATATAGCATCTACTGCGACTTATAGCAAGACTGATGAATATATAAGGACGATTAATTTTTTCTGATCAAAGAAGGGCTTGCCCCTTCCGATTTTCATTACTGAAAACCACCACAATTCACAAGAAGTTCAGCACAACTCGTTGAGAAACCACAATTCAAGGGGCGGAGGCACAAGGGGTAGTGGAGCACGGTGAGGTCCATCGAGACCTTAGAGACCTCCATCGTCGGGTCCTGTTCGGTCTGCATGATCTCGCCCTCCTCATGCACAACCATCTCTCGACTTGGGCCGGGGTATTACAAAGCTTTACCGTCACATATTTTATACTACTTCAAGGTGCATTAAATCAACACATGCAAGTATCAAAAGGAGAGTCACGGCATGCATGCATGCGTTGTAATTAATGCATCGGTAAACGCAAATTATTGAAATATATCGAGTGCAGTGCTTTGATGTGTCGCTTCAACTCGTACATCAACGAGAAGTTTGATTATCCTCTCCCTCGCAGACTTAACTGCACCTTCCTTTGGCTGTATGACAGGTTGGCCACACACCTGTCGGGCCCACCTGTCATACACGCAAAGGCAGGAGCGTCCCTCCCTCGCCCATGAGCGTGGTGGCTTGCAAGACTAGGAGAAGCTTTCGCTACACGCTCTCCCTCCCGCACGCGGTGGACATGCAGCAGTTCACTCGGTGTTAGATGGCCAGAAGCGTACTGTAGTACTCCTCCAGTGCAGTAGTACTCCATCATTGTTCGACTTCCCGAAGAGGCGAAGAGCCAAGCGCAGCCCGGACGCTTGTGTGGCAGTTTCATGTGTAGAGTAGTCTAGGATAACGTGTACCGTGCCTGTAAGCTTAAAATCGTTGGGGTCGGCTCCATGCTATGTGGCCGTCTTGAAGTTTTTAAAAAAAATTAAAATAGTCTTCTGGCCCTACCTGACACCCTGGTGATTGTAGTTTGCACGCTCATCTGGTCAAGACAGGAATATATATTTTAATTTGTTTTTTTCGAAAAGGGGGGACTCCCCGGCCTCTGCATCAGAACGATGCATACGGCCACATATATTTTAATTTGTGGTCGGTAAATGTTAGAGGTTGCAGCAAATATATTGTACACTGCGGGTCTTTCAGCCAAGTTTAGAGGCAAGCATGTGGGGCCAGTGCTATGATGTGTCGCGTCAACTCGTACAACGAGGAGAAGCTTGATTTTACTACACGCCTTCTCCCTCACCCATGCGCGCGGTTGGTCACAAACGAGGACAGACTTTTGCTTAGTAGTACTTCTACAACAAGCTATTCGTCCCGCTCGCGGTGGACGGACATGCGGCAGTGGATTCGACACTGTAGAAGCAGTAGTAGTAACATCATTGTTCGTCTTCTCGAAGAGGCGAAGAGCCAAGCGCAAACCAAACATTGCAGTTGCGAACATTGGAGCACGCATATAGCCAGGCTCTTGCATGAGACAAAATTGCTATGTGAGCCCACTATTGTACTAGTACGTACAACTACTTGCTAGTATAGCCCTGTAAACCAGAAAGGAGTATTTGCCCTTCTAGAGATTTCAACAAGTGACTAGACTACACCGAGACGGAGTACATATGGAGCAAAATGAGTGAATCTGCACCGTAAATAAATACGTACTAGTTCTATCGTTTTCCTCTCCGAGGTGCACAATATTGAGTATACTGACTAGTCTCTTTTTGACACGCATTTACGTTTTTTACACAGTACAGACGCAAGCGCTCATATACACGCGCATACACTCACCCCTATGAACGCACACACGCACGGCACTATCATCTTGAAATTTACAAAGTCACCATAGGCACCTCGTCGTCGACAATGTAGGAAAATTATGAGGGGGGTCTCTCCAATAGTGTTCCTTGGCTCGCACCTACCATCACGGTGGTCGAACTTCGAGTCATTCATCTGGTACACGTGGCATCTCAGATCTGGACACAAGGTGACGCGACCTCTCACTTCCTCCGCCATTTGAAGCGGCCCGCCGGTGGAGGGCTAGCATACTCCAATATTAGGTTGGCTCTATGTGATGTGGCAACTTCATATACTAACCGGATGCTGGCTATACTCCCTCTGTAAATAAATACATGGTGTATTGTTTTATTCCTATCGGCGAGGTAACTTAATGTCTTTTTGCTACTTAATAGGATTACATGCAATGAACTAACCACCGCATGTCATGTTTGGTAGTCTCAAGTCATTGAAAGCATGCACAGGCACGGAGGGGGACGCAGCTTCATTGACTTACTGCACCTGCCTTTGGGTGTATGACACGTGGGTCCAACGGGTGGCTGGCCAACCTGTCATACAGCCAAAGGCAGGTGCAGTAGAGGGGCGAGGAGTAGATGGCCAACACGCACGTGAATTCAATGCAGTCTGCACTTTTCATATAAAGGCTCGCGCCAGTCCAATCTACGAAATCCTACGCACCAACGCACCTAAGGGCAAGAGTGATCACTCCAATCGCAAGATCAGTTGACTAGAAGCTAGACCCATGGAGGCGATGAGCGCGAGCATCAGCCGGCTATGCCAGATGGTCCACGACGCCGGCCTGCATCCTGGCACCGAGGAATGTCTCCAGGTAGCGCTTGAGGCCGCCAGGGCGAGGGGGCACTTGGACGACAGCTTCGTCTCCTTGTTCGACGAGGTCCTCGTCGGCTTCCTTGACAAGTTCACCGTCGTCAAGAAGCTCGCGGATGACCTTGACGTACGCCTCCAGCCCACGCGCCCAGGCTCTGTGATGCCTGCCACCCTCAACAGCCTCTATGGTGACGACCTCTTCGACGCACTGGTGGCCCTGCGACTGCCCGCCGTCGCGCCGGAGAATGTCCACCTCAAGGTCGCGCTCGCCGCGCAGCGCCTGGCGCAGCAAGAAACCATCGACATAATCACCCACGTCTACGCGCAAATCGTCTACAAGGACAACTACATGCAAGAGGAGGACGATAGGACGCTGGCCTTCTTGGACCGCAGGGCAACCTTGGACGGCATTGTTTAGAAGCACGTTGAGCTTGCCGCCAACGCCGCTGCTCCTCACGCGTCGGTTGGTGACCCGGTGCACTAGGGCGTGATGATGTCGTTGATGGATCCGTATGTATCTTTTATCTTTCCGTCAAATCCATGTAGTAGTATATGGTACTACTAGTAATTATCTTACCTTTCGCATCAACTTCATAATTTTCCTACGTACTCCATGCATGAACCGTGCTAGAACCAAACTTCTCATTACTCTAGGGAAAATCGTTATTTCTATCTATCGGTCGCCATGGAGCAGAACCAAATTTTACAAGTTACAAGTTCAAAAGGAAAAGCCTGCCGTGTTCGCGTCGCAGCCCCACACGGTTTGTCCGGCACGCCGCTCAAGGGGGAATGCGTGCTGTGTTGCATTTTCACTTACAAGTGGGACCGCAGTTGAGCAAACCGACTATCGGCAAACCCCCACCCCGCCCACCGCGCGATGGCTGAGAAAACAGGAGGGAGAAGAGATGGCTGTAGCTAGCACGGACTCCAAGAAAATTGGTGTCAGATGGGACTCGTGTGGGTGGCGTGTGCCGTACTGCTAGACATGAATGCTAGTTATGGCCCATGCCACCCCACTATATCGAGGTGCTGGTTACTCCACTATATCGAGTACGTAGAACAAATTTCCAGGAGTCCGTGCTCGGCCCTCCTCTATCTCTCTTCTCAGCCAGCCAGCAAACGCGCGGAGCCCATCGTCTGTTTGCTCATATGCGATCCCACATGTCAGTGAAAACGCAAGAGGACCCACTAAACCTGCACATCTTTCACCTTTTTTCCCGACGTGCTGGTGATGAAAAACAAATCCAATAAAGATCTTCGGTGGCCGCTTTTGGAGTTACTCAAGAGTCGTAAGATTCTATTTACAGTTTAACCCAAGATGCACATCACGTGGCTTCACCTACCACTCTATTTTCTTGCATGACACAACCTGGATGCTAGATGTCCCACGTGTCGGCAAAAGGAGGAAGAACTCGACCAAATCTTCGGTTGTGCTCTCGGATTAGACTAGTTGTGCTAACTTAAAATTTTATTGTGTAGAATGGATGCAAGTTTTGGTATTGGGAAGAAGAGTACAATGATATATTGATAGAGCACAATTTAGTAGATGTTCTAGCACTTTTAGCTAGCATAGAGGCTAGAGATGACACTAGTGCACTTGTTGATAGAATAGAGGCGAGACACGTCTACTTCTTTACACTCGAAGAAGAAAGAAGCATGCAAGATCGAGCCTCCGCAGATCAACAATGAATGCATCGAGAAGGCACTAATCCAACTTACAGGAGCAGTTATGGAAGTTGGATATCTTCTAAAATGTATTCTTGTGGTTCTTGTTTTCTTTGGTCTTGCTTTTCTAGTCAAAATTTTGGTGATGTATTTCCATGTACCAAAAGATCAATGATGAAAAAAAGATATGTGTTTGCAAAGAAAAATGTACGCGGCCGGGATGCGGTCGCGCGTTCGGCGCACGACCACCGCATCCGAGAAATGGCCCGGACACGACCCCATTGCCCTACCCAAACGGACAGAATCTGGGCAAAACAGAGGTTCGTTTGGGGTCATGCGTTGGAGTTGGCCTTACAAGTGGGACCGCAGTTGAGGAAACCGACTATCGGCAAACCCCCACCTCGCCCGCCGCGCGATGGCTGAGTTAGAGAAACGACTAGGTTGAAGAGATTACTGTAGCACGGACTCCAAGAAATATGGTGTCAGATGGAAGTCGTGCTGGTGGTGTGTGTTGTACTCCTGGACGTGAATGCTTGTTCTGGCCCATGCCACCCTACTACTCCTAGTACTACTTATAGTATTAGTATCGAGGATTCGAGGTGCTGGTTACGTACAGCGAACACATTAACATATGGCCCACCTCACACTGTGGCCAAATTTCCTGGAGTCTGTGCTAGGTTAAAAAGTGTTCTTTGTGAGGATGGGTGGCTGGTCTCAAGTTTAAAAATTGTTGTATTACGTACGTAGACGTAGCGATAGTGCAGCATGTGAAGCTAGTACAAATAATGTACTATTGTTGATTGGCCTCATCCGATAACCTGTTGCAATGCACGTACAATTATGTATTTGGAAAATATTTTTTTGCCTCGTCGCAGCACCCACTCAGAGAAGCGACTCGATAGCCATTCATAAATTTAGTAAGTTTATCACAGGCATATCATTTTATTACATAAAACAGGTCATCAACCCACAACAACAACGAGGATAGATTATAAATACTAAATTTTTCATCACACAACAAATAACAAGCAATGAAATGAACTTCAACTCAACCAATCCTCGGCGTTGGAAACGCTTGCTTTGAACCACAAGTGATTCTCTGGGAAGGGCCAGCTATTGTAAATCTCGAGGCCAACGCAGGACTGATCATCTAGGCTGAAGCGGCCTACTATATCACGACCAGGGTAGGTAACCACCGAAATGTCCGACGTATAGATACAGTTGCTTCTCATAAATGGTAGTAACGTTGTGTCAACAGCAGCTGGATCGGCTTTCACCATCATTGGATAGTTTTGTCCAAGGAAGAGTGAGTTTACTCCAAGAGCGAGTTTACTCCAAGAGTACTAGTAAATAACTTTGATGTGTCCCGTCAACTCGCAGAACGACGAGAAGCTTGCTTACTACGCCTTCTCCCTCGCCAACGCGTGCGCGGTGGCTCGCAGCACGAGGAGAAACTTTTGCTTACAAGCGGTGGACGTGCAGCAGTTCATTTGGTGTCAGATTGCTAGAAGTACTATTGTAGTACCATCATTATTGTTCGACTTCCGGAAGAGGAGAAGAGCCAAGCACAAGGTCACCTACTAACCTAGTACAGTACTACTATAGCCAAAGCTGGTCCACCTTTTTAGAGCATGGTTAATAAATATAGGCGGCTCTTGCAGCGGCACATCATTTAGAGCAAGTACTCTCTTCGTAGGAACAAAGGAAGTGAAACAAAAGTTGGAGTGGATGCTAGATTGCCAATTAAAAGATGATTACATAGGAAAAAATCATATAGCATTATATCCTATGAATCAAACGACCAATGTAGGAAAATCATGAGGGGGTCTCTCCAACAGTGTTCCTGGGCTCGCACCTAACATCACGATGGTCGAACTTGGAGTCATTCATCTGGTACACGTGGCATCTCAGATCTGGACACAAGGTGACGCGACCTCTCGCTTCCTCCGCCATTTGAAGCGGCGCGCCGGTGGAGGGCTAGCATACTCCAATATTAGGTTGGCTCTATGTGATGTGGCAACTTCATATACTAAACGGATGCTGGCTATACTACTACGGTACTCACACTCCAAGAAGTGACTCAAAAACCATTCATAAATTGAGTCTATGACATGCATTCGCAACTGAAATGTACCATTCATTAAATACAACAAGTCATCAACACACAACGACAACGAGGATACATGTTGGATTATAGATTATTTCCAACAAAACATTCTAGCAAATACTAAAGTTTTCATCACACAACAAATAACAACCAATGAAATGAACTTCAACTCAACCAATCCTCAGTGTTGGAAACGCTTGCTTTGAACCATAGGTGCTCTGGGAAGGGCCAGCTATTGTCAATATCGAGAGCAACGCAGGATTGATCATCTAGGCTGAAGCGGCCTATATCAGGACCAGGGTAGGGAACCACCGAAATGTCCGAGGTATAGATACAGTTGCTTCTCATAAATGGTAGTAACGTTGTGTCAACAGTAGCTGGATAGCCTTTCACCATCATTGTATAGTTTGGTCCAAGGAAGAGCGAGTTTGTTCCAAGACTATCAATACTGAACCAGGGAGAAGGTGTTTGCGCTAGCACACTAGTATCCGTCCTGAATACCATGCAACGGGTGTTGGAATAGGTCAGGAGAGGGCGACCATGGGAGACAACACCTGCTTCCTCAGTAGTAACAGTCTGAGTGCACTGTATACAGACAAGAAGAGGTGATCCATCGGAATTAGTTGCCAGGCGCCACTGAGTAAATAAGTTCTGCTCCTCCTCATGCTCGTGATCATGACCATCGTCATCTCCCCCTTGCTTATAAAAATTTTCAAGTATAGGTGGTGGAATGTTCACAGGACCTTGGAAACACAAGAAGAAGGTTAATTAGTAAAGGGAAACTTGCTAACCCGCATGCATGTGGATGAAACAATTATAATTACGGTGGAAGACAAATGTACCGAAACTACGAGGATCCCATGCAAAAACAGTGCCACGAGTGGTGGCAGCAAACACAAGATCCTCGTATTCAATTGCATCACAGTACACATCCGTGTATAGAAACTGATTTTTGAGCAATATCCATCCAGTCGAACCACGAAGGACAGCAACAAGCTTGTCGAAGATAGCAACAACTTGATAGTTCTTGTAATTCCAAGAGCGGTTGGGAACTCGACAAATTGCTATCTTCAGTAGACGACAGTCACCATGATCGTATTTGAACGTACGTAGATCATCTGTGTGCTCAACCTCAGGGCACTCGGAGACTTTTGGAAGTGGAATCCGCTGATGAGTGTACACATTCACAAGTTCCCACTCGCAATTGTACCCAATATAAACAACCCAATCTCCATTTGTGCCAGCCAGGACTTACCCTTAAGCGATGGCATCTTGACATCACACGTATCATTATCAAGCGGCATCAACTTGCACAAGGCGAGGCCTCCGTCGTCCGCGCCCATGCGAACAGGCTTATAGCGAAGAAGATAAGGGGGATCAAACTGCTCCTAGACCCTTGGGTTCCTTGTAATGATGTTATTAGTTGAGTCGAGAATGGGCTTGAACGAACCTGCCATGCTAGCCGAGGTGATGACGTCGCACCGATCAATGAGTTCCCCCACCACGTCATCTTTCAGATCGGGGCAAGAATAACGGGGTCGTTTCCGGCTTGTTCCCTCCATGGAGAAGACGATCGAACAATGGCAGAAGGAAGGATGAAGGCAAATGGAGGAGGGGGGAAGAGCGTGCAACAACAGTTCCAAATCGAGAGGGAAAGGCGAAGAGTCGGTCGACGGTTGCCAGTTTGCCACGGTACACGAAGAGGCGCCCCGGCCTACACGTCCTTTCGGAAATTGTACAAAAGGACTCGCCGTCGTCTCACTGACATGTTGGAACTGGACCACATGTCAATGAAACATCGTGTGTAATTTCTTGTGCAAAATGCGATCTGGCCGCGTTGGCCCGAGGTGCCGCATTATTTCTCGACTTTATTTTTTAATGGCATGCCGTTCAGTTTTGAAGCACGACTAACTGGTACTGTTTGCAGAGAAAATATAAACTACTCTACCACTACTCCACCTCTAGTACTAGTAGTATAAAAAAGATATATAGGCTGGAGCTTCAGAGCTTTCTTTCTAAGGGCTACCCACTTGCTTCTCACACTATCACCCTCTCTCCAGATCTAAAAAAGACGGCCTCTCTCTCCCTCCTCACCGGTAGTCACAGATCCGCCGGGGAAGACAAGGACGTGCAGTGTTGACGCACTCGTCGTCGGCGAGCGAGGTCACGCACTGACGACAAGGCCGTCCTCTCAGACCTAGCGCCCGCGCAGGATGGCCTCCGTCCCCAAGCTCGCTGTCGTAGTGCGTGTGGAGGACGATGACCACGAGCGAAGCCACTTCCCGCCGACCCTCAGGTATGCTACCTCTTTTCGAACCATACCCTTGTTCTATTGCCCCATCTGCCATGTCGCTGCATGTGGATCTTTTTCCACTCCACCATCTTCCCAATTTGCTATCCTCTGCTCTGCTGGTCACGCAGACGAAAACCTTAATTTGCACTATTAAAGGAAACCCTACTTCATGCAGACTAATCCATGTCTGGGTTGAATAAGGAAATGAAGGGAGATTGTACTGTCCAAGAGAGTAGGCACCGAACCCGCATCTAGGTTGAGAAGGGGAAAATCAGTAGCTAAGGAACGAGTCTCGTGTCCCTTGGTTGAATAGGTTAGAAAGGCATGACAACGCAATAGAGAATGACCAGGTCGATCGGTTTGTTGTCCTCACATAGGAAAAAGGTGGCTAAACATAACAAAAATGGGACGTAATCCACATATGCTGCCTGGATATTTGTTGCTCTGGGCAACCATACCTCCCTCACCACTCTATGCGTCCATGGAGGTACATCGTACTGGTGCGCCCACTGTCCGAATGGGCCCTCGCATGCTCTTAGTCTAACTTTTTTGCTGTTAGTATAACGCCAGCAGTCAAGTCAAGCAATGCTACTGCTAAAGTGATGCCACATTTAACTAATGCCGCACTCAGTCTAATGCCACCGATAAATTTAAGCAATGCCATTTAATGTCACTGGATTATTTCAGGGTTAGCTGTTGATTGTGGATGTATTAAAGATTTTTCAACTAAGGCATTCTAATGATGTTGCACAGTCAGTATACCAACGATGAAACTTGTTACTACCTTCAGATTTTTGCACTGTTAATGCTTATAGATTACATACCTCACTTTCATGAGATAAGTTAATTTTTTTGTACAGTGTCACAAAAATGCCAAGGCGCTGATGTCATTTTATTTTGGTTAAACTGCACAAAAAATTATGAAGACAAGAGGAAAGGTTAAGAGTGGGCACCTCCTCCTCCGGCTGTTCTCTTGATTCGTTCGATCAAGTTTTTATGTTTGATCGATTATCAAGATTGGGATAGCAATTTTTAAGGTCCCCCCGAGTTCGAAATGATATTTACCTTGGAGGTACATGGTTTGCAATTTTTTATACTGTCATTCGTTAATAATGCTAGTTACCTTCAGACTTTTGTATTTGGTTTAATGCTCATGCACAGCTAGTATACCAATGTTGAAACGTGTTACCTTTACATTTTGTATTGTTAATTCTTATAGAAATCTTCCAGTGCCAGAGTTTATTGAAATCTGTTCAGTAAAACCATTGTACTGTACCCTGTAATAAAATAACTACTCTACTGTTGCACTAGCCACTGGATTAGTGTATATTTGTAGTATTCGAAATTTCGAATGGTGTTGCATTAGCGTATGGACATAAATAAAGGGTGGCAAGCTTTCCCAGATATGTGCTCAAGAAAACTACTACCTGTTTTTCTAAATACTAGTAGACGTTTGGGTACTTTAAACTGAACCGCAAAAACCTCTTATATTAAGGAACAGAGGGTGTAGAGTTCACTCAAATTATCCCGGTAAAGCTAGTCACACCTTTGTTAAAATTAATGTTCATTATGTTATCGGAGGAGGTCTGTAAGTTTGTCTCTAATGCCTGTCGACTACATACCTGACATCATGATGTAATGTTAAGTCATTTCCTTTTGTACAGTGTCACTGAATTGTCAAGGCGGTGATGGCATTTTATTTTAGTTGAACTGCACAAAATATGCTTAAAAGAAGAGGAAAGGTCAGGAATCGATCATTCTTTCAGAAAGAACTATATATGCCTTTCTGACATCAGCCTCTGTTGCCTTATTTATTCCTTCAAAAAGGTGGTTAGAAACAGTCTTGCTACCTTTTCCCATTAAGAAATTGGAATGCTTATATTTGTGAGTCTATGCTTCAACTAGTGCCACTTTTATAGTAATCACACTTTCAATATCTATGCAAACAGGGATGCTCGAGTTCAGTGGAACTGCACAAAAAGTCCAACTGGTTCAACATTAGGAGCATGTTTTCTCCCAAACCTTTATATCCAATTGGTGGCACTATGAGCTGTTCATTAAGAAGGTACATGGTTTGCTACTATCTTGCTACTCTTTTTGTGCTATCATTAGATAGTAATACTAGTGGTTTGCATGTGAATTTATTGGCAGGGTGGACCTACATTGGAGGTGCAGGACATGATTCAATGACTGGATGCTCAATTTCGGTTGTATTGATTTCACCTCTTCCATCACTGCGAACATGAATATCCTTGGTCTGATGAAGAATAGGCGCTATATTTCTGCTCTGAAAAAGCAAATCAATTCGGTATGAAATTGTCCAGGGCAAAACATGACTGTATCAAATTGTCCAGTCCAAACATGACAGATCTAAGCGGAAGAGACATGTTTAAACTGAAAATACAAGGTGGGGTATATGTTTACTAGCTGCTTGATATTTGTGCAGACAGAGATGTCTGCCCGTTGCTATTTAGCAAACACACAAAGTGACCGCAATTTTGGTTGAACTGCACAAGAGAATAGTATAGTCACTGCATGCAGTGCCATTTGAAAATAGACACAGAAAGATTGGATAGTCACTTCATGGACTGCAGAAAAGTAGTACTGTACTATTTATTGGCCAACACTAGGTGCTTCATTGCTTTGGTCTGATTATACAATGGGCATCATTTTGCCTAAGTTAAAGTTTGTATTCCGAAAATAGTTTCGTCGTGTGATCAAGAGAAGACCAAATCATATTGTAGTGGATGTTCCTCCATCATGTGTGGTTCATTCCCATGGTTCCAGCTGTTGGTGAAACCACTTACGTTTGCAAGAGGAATTGTAGACTTCACAAACAAATTTGTCATTCAGTCTGTACTGAATGTTGGCCAAGAGAAGCATCCATGTTAGTAGGAAGAACATATGTTTTTTCTAGATCTTTGCTTTTGGAGCTACATATTTGTATATGATCTGTGAATCATTGAGATGCATTAACATGTTGATCTTATGTATGGGAATCGTACTAGTTGGTTTTAGTTGTGGCTGATCTTTGCTTTTGGAGCTACATATTTGTATATGATCTGTGAATCATTGAGATGCATTAACAGTTCCTTATATCTGTTCGCTCAGTGTTTACAAGTTACCGATCGATCACTAGCTAGCCTACTAATGCGCTCCTGGCTGTTTTAGTTGCGACGCAAGATCCGAAGTGGCAGTTTTTTGAATAGAAATGCCTACCTCTGAAGAAACTGACAAGCTGCTCTGAAGAAAATGCCATGCGAATCTGAAGAAACTGCTAGCAAAAACATTCGCAAATGCCTTATCTCCCAGCTAAAGTTCATCAATTAATGCCCTCGGCTGTGACTCGTTGCATGCTGCTCCGCATGCTGGCTGCGAGTGATTTTGAGTGCCCGCATGCAGCCGGCCATAATTAAGGCAGCTAACTGATGCGAAAAAAGATGCGCTTTAATTGTTGCGGGCCTTTTAAATTCGTGGAATCATTATTGACAAGGAGGGAGATGATTAGAGTGCACTCGTTTGACCGTAAGGCCGGCGTGCGACCCAACACAGGCGGGACGGGACGACACAGTCAGAATTTTAGTTTCTCTAGTTTTCCACGGCAAGCTGGCGCGCTAAGCCATGCCTGCTTCATTATGCATTGAATTCCGATGACCATCGCACTACCTTCCGCTTATAAGTACTGTTTCTCGGCCTTCTATGGTGGCACCGTGACCCAACTCGCCCTATCCTCATAAGCCCCCACCGGCCCGACATTGCTCGCCACTTATACTCGCTCTCGCCACATCCGCCATGCCCCCACCCGTCCGCGATAGGCGTGGCCGGAGGCGGTCACCGCCGGAACTAGTGTTCGGTTTTTCACCGGAAGGCAAACGGAGGGAGGAGGCATTCTATCGGTCTTTAGATGGCAATGCGGAGATCGAGGACTTGTTGGAGCACGACAACCTGGCGGAGGAGCAGGAGTTGTTGGAGCGCCACCGCTTGGCGGATGATCAGCGTATCGCCGATTTGCGCCGCCGGCGGGACATGGAGCATCAGCGCACCGACACTCTGAGTCGCGAGCAGAGCACCCGCACGTGGGCCGACTACGTGGAGGCCGGCGCCCGGCAAATAGCCCTGGAGGCTGTCGGGCACGCACGCGTTCGCGACGCCGATTTTTACTACCAGCTCGTCAAGTGGGTTTCCCGCTTAGAAGCCGAAGCTTCGGTGGACCACGCCGTCATGGAAAGGGCCAACGCGCGCGAGCAACGCGCCCTATCGCACCTCTTGCAAGTCCGAGGCAAGGCGGAGGACGCCGGTGCCGGCGTTTAGCGTGTACTGCAGATGGCGGCCGGCATCGTCTAGTTAGCTAAGAGTAAGTTAGTACTTGTACGCTACTAGAGTATTAGTGGAAGTAGATAGTTAACTTGGCTATGATGGTTGTCAACGTGGAAGTTTAGTACTCTATATGTGGATCAGACCTGTTACTTTGCTCTGAATGTTGAACTTTCCGTTTGAACATATGGAATGGGTTGTTATTTTTTTAAATTGGTTGTATTTGTCCTCCACGGGTTTAGAGGCTGAGTTGTGGGCCTACCAAATTGACGCGTACACAACCAGGAGATGATTGTACATGGAGAGGATGACAGCAGGGACCCGCCAAGGTCATGGCAGTACGCTAGCAAAGTGCCTCCTTATTTCAATCCAATAAAAAAATGGCTCCTCGTAATGGATTTCTGACATCTGGGTCCCATGCCATTGTCAACGTAGTGAATAAATGAGAGAGTTGCACAACGAGCGGCTGATATCAGGGACCCAGCAGCTTGCCCAGTTATTTTTGTTTTGGGTTAATTTGATAAATGCCACTCCAAATCTGGTGTTTCTAAGAAATGCCATTGCAATTTCCAAACTTTGAAAAATGCCATTTCATGCCATCCCCAGTGGCATTTTTTGAAGTCTGGAGTGGCGTTTTTCAAAGTTTGCAAATTGCAGTGGCGTTTTCCAAAGTTTGCAAAAATTGCAGTGGCATTTTTCAAAGTTTGGAAATTGCAGTGGCATTTTTATGAATCGCCATATTTGTTGTGGCATTTATCTAATTTGTTTTTGAGACGGAAGCAGGGTGTCAATTGGGCTGTGCGGGGCACTCTAGCATGTCTAGACAGCCTTCTCTTTTATGTTTACCACAGACCAGCCCAGTAGTTTTTTTTTCTTTCTGAAAATGGCTAGCCCAGTTTTTTTGTGATTTGCCAAGTAAGTCGCTTTGTCAGGCCTATTGGGCTGCAAATCTTTCAAGACGAGGAGAGCTTCATTCGGCTAGACGAGAAAATGGCCTATCAGTAATGAGAAATGGGTTGTACATTTTTAAAACACATCAAACCGGCAATTACTTTCAAATTTCTTTTTTTCATTTCAAGATTTTAAGTTGCATTAATTTTTATGCGTGGACAATTTGTTGGATTTTATATTGATATACATTTATTTTTAAAATCGGTTTGGATGTGACTCGAAATTTCGAGATTAAAAACAGTTCGAACCACACCGAAATATGCAACATTTCGTATAATTTTTTAACCGTGGCCACAATATGGGCTGTAATGCTAACAAGAAGAATATGAGCTCCAAAAAAACCTTCAGAATTAGCAAATGGGCTGTAAATTATCAGAAATAATGGCAGATGGGTTGTATGCTGTTTTCCGCAGATTTGAGGCTTTCCTAAAAAAGGTTGACGCACAAGCAGTGACTGTTGGATGTCCATCCAACGGCCGTCGTGCTTCTTCAATCTCTGCTCTTCCTGCTCTAGCCGCTCAAACAAGCACCGGCAGGACTGCCTGCTCCCTCCTCCCCGCGGCCGGTTGTGCTGCCGCGCAGGCTTCACCGCCCCACTGTACTCCCATCGCTGGCCTAGCCATCCCTGTACTCACCCACACCTATTGTTATTCTCCGGCGACGGCAGACGAACCAGTAAACCCTCGTATAGTCGTACTCCCCTCCACGTGGGAAATAGCTGCCGAGTCTTCCCTGCCTCCGTGTCGTTCCCTTCCTAGGCCTCGCCGTCGTCCACCGCCCTGGTGCTCCCGGCGTGGCCTGGTCAACGACCGACATGCATCTGAAGTGGACTGTACGTGGAGAGGTTGACAGCTGGGTCCACGGCCGCACGCAAGGAAATGCCTCCTTATTACGCGCAAAATAATGATTCCTCCACCTGACATCTGGGACCCACCGAAAGGGCCTCTGTATTTCATGAAAAAAACGTTACCGCCGCTGACAGCTCGGACCCACCAGCTATATCTTCGCACGCAAGGAAGTAATGAATACTCCCCCTGCTAGCTGGGACCCAGTATAGTGATAGGCTGACTTGTGGGCCCACTAAGTTGACGGGGACGGAGGGCTTTGTCAACTTAGTCAATATGCACGATTCTAGCTCCAGTGACCGTATGATGTCCATCCAACGGCCGTAGTGCTTCTTCAACCTCTGGTCTTGTTGCTCCAGCCGCCCAAAGCAGCGCCGGTCGTGCCGCATGCTCCTGCCTCCCGTGGCCGGCTGTGCTGCCGCGGAGAACTCACCGCCCCCTACTATTCCCACTGCTGGCCAAGCCCTGCGGCGACGGCAGCCTCACACCGCAGCCGAACCAGTGAACCCTTGTACTCTTCTCCGCGCGGGCTTCCACTGCCGCGCCTTCCCCGGCTCCGCGTCATCCCCTTCCTAGGCCTCGCCGTCGTCCACCGCCCTGGTACTCTCGGCGCGGCGTGGTCAATGTGGTCAAGGAACGGCTTTCATCGGACATGGACTGTACATGGAGAGGCTGACAGCTGGGTCCACTGCCGCAGCAAGGAAGTGCCTCCTTATTACGCGGAAAATAATTATTCCTCCACCTGACAGCGGGGACCCACAGGACGGGCCACCGTATTTTGCGAAAAAAAACGTTTCCCCCTGACTGCGGGGACCCACCAGCTACATCTTCGCACGCAAGGAAGTGCGTCCGAGCAAAAAAACGATTTGCCCCCCTGACTGCTGGGACCCACCAGCTACATCTTCGCAGGCAAGGAAGTGCCTGACAGTCGGGACCCACCTGGTCGAAGCATGCGTAGCATTGTCATTCTGGTCGCGAACGTGTACGTACATACTGGTCGATGTAGAGGCGCGCACGTGTCGTAGTAGAGGCGCGCACGTAGCATGTACACGTACATATAGCGGCTAGTGTGCAAGAAAGAAAATACGGCCACGTACGTACATATGGGCAGGGTCTCAAACGCCTACTCGCGCATACGTACGGCCAGGGCTCGTGTACATGGCTGGGTCAGAACGGAGAAACAGCGTCGTCGTCGTGTTCATGGGGAGCCAACCGGCTGGGTCGGAAAGGAATGCGTCGTCGTGTTCATCGGGAGGGCTTGGACGGAAGAGCCGATGGAAACAAGGCATGGCGTACCGCAGAACAGAGGAAACGGCCTTGTGTTCGACCGGCCACGTTTGAAACGGGATCCTGTTCATCGGGAGGGGTCTGGCGTACCGCAATACGGAGGAAACGGACCTCCTACGGTCGAAATGGGCGTCCTGTTGATCGGGAGGGGTGTGGCGTACCGCAAAACAGAGGAAACGGACTTGTGTTGGAGCGCTACAGTCAAAAGGGGGGGTCCTGTTCATTGGGAGGGGTGTGGCGTACCGCAAAACGGGACTCCACGGGACACTGTTCATCTCCACCGTCAACCCCCTCCAGCCTCCACGGGCTACTGTTCATCCACCGTCGACCTCCTCCAGCCTCCACCTGCGACTGTTCATCCATGGGCTCCCGTTCATCCAGCCTTCACCACGCGCTACTCCACCGGCTACTATTCAACCAGCCCTCTCCACGGGCTCCTGTTCAACCACCCCTCCACGGGCTACTGTTCATCCAGCCCTCCACCGCCTACTGTTCATTCTGCCCTCCACGGGGTGGTCCTGTTCATCCTGCCCTCCACGGGGTCCTGTTCATCCAGCCCCAACCGGCTCGATCGATCGGGGTCCTGTTCATCCAGAGGCAACACCACGAGGTCCTGTTCATCCACCCCCACCAGGAACTGTTCATCCAAACCCCCCCAGCAACGCTCACTGTTCATCCAGAGGCAGCATCGATCGGCTTCAGTTAGCAGCAGTAGCGAAGGAATCGCTAAATCGGGTTCAATTAACAGCCATCGATCGATCGCTCGGGTTCAGTAACGCGTAGCCTGCAGTGCAATCACTCGGGTTCAGTTAGAGCCCAACGCCTCGCTCGGGTTCAGTTAGAGCCAACGCCTCGCACACACGCGCGTACGTGTACGAGAGAAACGCGCATCGTTCGGCCCCCGACCTCCCACCATAACCGGGAACTCCCCGAAATTTTCCTCGCCCTTGCTTCTACCACGGTTTTTTCCGTCATGGACGGCCCAAAGAATGTCATGCAGCTGCGTTTCCGGCCCTCCCAGGATGAAAAGCCCATTTTCTGTCATGATTTTTTGTCATAGAAGTAGGAGCCCACCACATCTATGATGATAACGGGTTTGGTCACAATTATCGTCATAGAAGTGTCATATGTATGACAGAAAAAAATTCGTTCGGCCCAAAATGTCACGGATGTGTCTTTTTTTGTAGTGGGTGGTGGCTAGTCCTATTTATAGAGGCCTTGGTCCTCTTCCCAAATGTTTAGGAGGGAAGGGATCCCACAATGGCCAATTTGAAGGGGGACAGCTAGTACAAGCTATCCTGACAAAAGGTGGTCTTCGCCTGCCAAAGGCTCTGGTGGTGACGCTGTCGTGGGCTCCACCATGACCTCCGTCCTATCGTCCTGCTGGTCTTGGTCTCGTTGCACCGATATGGGAACCTTTGCCTGATGCCTCGGGACTCCTCGTCTGTGCTTGCCCCTTTAGCACCAAAGAGGCAACAGGTACTCTACGCCCGCTGGCACCTGCGTGGCCTTGGTCATCATGGCTCACGTCACGTGAACTTCGCGAGGTGCCCTCCGCCTTGATCTCTCCGCTCCTCGCGAGCCGGCCTAGTGAGGCTACCCCTGAGGAGGTCTTGTGTCGTCCGCCTCGCGAGGCTTGGCCCCTCGCGAGGGTCTTGAGTGGTTTGTTGGCGAAGATGGGCCATACCAGGCCGTTGGTGAGCCATGCCGTGGGCCGCGGGAAGGCAAGTCTGGGGACCCCCGTTCCCATAACACCGATAGTAGCCTCCGGGCCCAAGGCGCGCTCGGACTTGGCTTCAGGGCGAAGCCAAGGGTCAAGTGCAGAGCGCCGCGGGCCCCAATAGCATGCGGCCTTGATTGACGCGTGGCGATTGACAGGACGTGGGCGTCTCCGCTTCCCCGCGCAACCTTGATATCCGCCTGGCTAGGCAGCCACCACGACATACACAGTTCCCCCTTCTTTGCTGGCGACACACTCCCACAACTCTTCCACCTTCCCCCTCCTCTCCCAATCTGACCGGGACTCCGTCCTCTTCATTGCCATGGCGTCGAGCCGAACGAAGAAGGCGAAGAAGAAGCCCCAATCCCCAGTCAAACCACCTCCGGCCTTTGAGCCAGCCGTTGAGCAGTCGGTGGTGCTCAACCAGGAAGCAATGAACAAGGTCCGTCCGGCGCTCGCCGCCGACTTCAACGAGTGGGGGAAGACGGTGGCCTGGCCCGCATCCCGCGTGGCTGTGGACAGGACAGCCACCGAGGTCCACATCCATCTTCACGCCCAATGGGCCGGCCTAATTCCCCCCTTCTCCGCCTTCTTCATTGTCGTGCTTTCCCATTGCCAGATCCATATGCTGCACCTAGATCCCCAGTCCATCATCCTTCTTGTTGTCTTCGCTTTTGTCTGCGAGGCCATGGTGGGCATTGCTCCTTCCATGGCCCTACTTCGTCATTTCTTCTCCTTGCATCTGACCGGCCCTCGGCAGTGCTCGGGATGCTTGAGCTTCCAGGCCGTGGCTGTGACGGCTGGCTCGGGGATTGACTTCGAGCTCTCGCTGTTTGTGAGCGGGTTCCGGACGCGGTGGGTGTACGTGGGCACCGGCGTGCTCAGCCCCCTGCTCTCGCTTCCGATGGCGCCCGCTGTTCCCAGCTCTGGCTGGGGTCATGAGAGGCTTCCTGACCCGCGTCTCGCCCACGTCTGGTGCCGGCTGATGAGGCTGAAGGATCTTGGCATGACGGCGCCCATAGTGGTGAAGGAGTTCATCCGGCGCTGCGTCGCTCCGCTCCAGTGCCATTCTCGACCAATGTGGACCTTGTTCGGCTGCAAGGACCGCATGAGGCTTCACGAGCCCGGGCTTCCTCTCGAGGCGCATCAAACTATGCTCGAGCTCCTGATGGGTGACCCGTCGCCAGCCAATGTGCCAGAGGAGGGCTGCCTCTTGTACTTCTGCTCGAACAAGGTAGAATTCGCGAGGAAAATGCCACTTTTCAACGAATGGGGGTTACGCCTAGTCGGCCTTGAATGACCCCGCGAGAGTCCTGTCTTCGTGACCCCCTTGCCCGCCGCCAGCACGGAGCTCACCCCAGAAATGGGTGTAGGGGGCGAGCACTGTCGAATGCTAGCGACGCGGCTGTTGAGGAGTCGGCGTCGCTCGAGGCTCCTGAAGCGCCATCTCCCGGGGCTCGAGGCAGCCGTCCCGAGGAAGCGGCCGGGGGGACGATGCAGTTCGCTGCACCTGAGTCCGAAGCCCCCGAGGCCCCGGCGTGTCGCTGCGAAGCGGAGTCCGAGGGCTCCCCGCAGCCCAGCATTCCTGAGGTCGCCTCCTCAGGAGCCACACCAGTCGCGCCCGGCGCTGGTGACCGCATCCAGGGCTTCGGCCGACTCCGATTGAACTTCGATGCACTCCGCAAGAGGAAGGGATCTCCAAGCTGCAGCGGCGATACATTCCGGCCATTGAAGCTGAGGAAGTACATTGCTATAGACGAATGAGTACCTTATCTTTGTAATTTCTTGAGCACTGTTTCCCTCCTGGCCGTGGTTTCTCAGGCCCCTTCTGCCAAGGCGACGAAATCCCCCAAGAAGCAACCTCCTCCTGTCTCGAGTCCTTCGTTGACCCTGAGCACCTCACGCCAGCCCACCCTGCTTAGCGCAGGGTCGGACGGAGAGATGGACATGCCAGCCTGGCATCTTCATCCCGCGTTCCTGCCGCCCTTCCTTCGCGTTCGGCCTGGGATGCGGAAGGTGTGCCAAGGGCTCCTCCTCTGGTTATTGAACGGCGCTGGGTGACCTCGGCCCTGGCCTCTTCTTCGAGCAACGAGCCTCCGCCCCTCCAGGCCCCTGCCGAGGCCCAAAGGGCGACTGGGAAGGCGCCGGCCTCCTGCTAGGAGGAGGCAAGCCACCTCGAACCTCTTCAACGACCTCCAGCGTGCAGGACGGACCTGGTCATGCGTTCGAGCTTCACGCAAGCGGGGCGTTGTCTGCCACGAGCTCTTCCGAGAGGCGATGGGTGCGCTGAGCTGGCTTGGGAAAGAGCTCGTGGACGTCGACGCTCGCCTTGAAGCCGAGGGCCTTCGGCCGGTGGACGAATGGCATCAACTGAAGGTGGCCATCAACCTCAGGCGTCTCCGGCGCGAGCAAGCCAACATGAAGGCCGAGGCATCGCTCGCCGACTCGCGTGAGGCCAGCACCCGAGCCTTGGAGGAGGCCAGGGAGGCTGACCACCGCCGCGAGGTCGCAGAGAAGCGCAGGCAGGAGCTCCAGGCCCTGAACGCCTCCCTGGAGCAGCAAGTCAAGGCGCGCAGGGCTGCCTTGGCATCGATGAACAGGGTGCCTTCCGAAGAGGAGGAGATCTTGAGGCGCGAGGAGGCGCTGGTGCTGGAGGCCACAGAGTGCAGCCTCGAACTTGAACGGCTGGAGACGAGGGAGCGCCAGGTCGCCCAGGTGGAGGACGCCGCGAGTGCGCGCGAGGCCAGGATCCAGGAAGAGGTCGACCGCAGGGTGGCGGAGGGCTGCGCAGACCTAGCCAACAGGCATGACCTGAAGCTGAAGCTCGTGGAAGCCGAAGCTAAGGGCAGAACCGCCGCCCTTAGGTCAAGGTTGGCCGAAGCGGAGCAGCGCGAGAAGGCCGCCGCGGCTGCCCTGACTTCCGTGCAGGCCGAGTTGGCCTATGCTCGTGCCGAACTGCTCCCACTTTAGCGGTGAGTCGCCGACACCGAGTCCCTCGCGCAGCAGAGCAAGGAGGAGGCGATCCGCGGCAGAAGTTGCAGCGTGAACACACCCCCATGCTCCGGGACCTCAGGGTAAGGGCCAACCAAGCACTGGGCGTCATTTGTGACGAACACGCCCCTCATCCCCACGCAGAAGATTATGTCAGCCATCCTTGCTTCTTCACCGACGTCGTGACGCTCCTGGAGGGCCGGGCCGAGAGGGCTCGCGAGCTTGTCGACGAGAAGAGCCGTGGCCTCCTCGGGCGCGCGTTTTCCCGCGTCTTTAGCCATCTTCAAAACGCCGATCCCGAATTCGACTTCGATGCCGCCATCACCTGAGTGCCCAAAGTCATTCGGGACAACCTGGCGCGCTGGGTGGATGACAACGTGGATGCTCTGGTCAGGGCCTTCACCTCTGATGACGACGAAGTGGAGGTCGTGGCGGATGAGGGCGGCACGGTTGATGACGGCGAAGATAGCACCAGCGATAGCGCCAACGGCGTGTCTGGGAGCGATCCGGAAGATGTGGCGAGTGACATGTCCGACTGATCCCGTGCCCCTTTATTTTGAACCTGCACGCAAAAGCTTGGGCACGGCCCCTCGAGATGTCAGAGCATTTTGGGGAGGGGGAGCCCCTCATGTAAATAGACTACCATTTTACTTCTTAGGCCAGACTTGAAACGTGCTTTTGTAAGCTCGCGAGCCCCTTGCGGGCTTGCTGCTGTAACTTACCTTAGTCTCAGCAGGCTTCAAACTGATTTGGCAGTTGCGGATGTGTATTTCTCCCGAGGAGGGGGTCCTTCGCGGGCTCGCGAGGCTTTGGGCTCATGAGGAGTCTGCTGGTCCGCCTGAGAGGGCCTCGCGAGGAGCGAGCGCCAGTCATGGCGAGGTGCGCGCGTAACGTGGTCGTACCACGCCCAGCCCCCGCTCGCGAGGTGCTCGAAAGGGGGGAGGTAGCAGACGCAAGTCTGAAAACAAGGCGCGAATCCAGAAAACTCACGAAATCAACAAGAACGAGAAAATACGCCCCCCGCGCTTGCCAATGAAAATACGACTTCAAATTCAAATCCAAAAAGGCTGCAAGTTGAGCTAAAGAAAAGACGTTGAAAGCAAATGGCCGCGTCCGGCACCTAGCTAGTCTTCTTGTCTTCCCACCAGCGCGGAGCTAAGTGCTTTCACTGGCCGTGAGCATAGTCATTGGGGGACAGTGTCGACGGCTAGCGCGGAGCATGGTGCTTCCACTAGGACGTGGGCGGGAGCCCCCGAGGCCCGAGGGCGGCACTCCGGAGACTCCGGGGCGTGTACAGCCCCACTCATTATTATGTGAGAGTGTGACGAGCGAAGACCTTCACACACGCGACCCTTACTTCATATCGCTAGGCGAGGGCCCCGCCCTGCGCCACCCTCGACCACCGTTGGGGCGTCCGGAAACCAGGACGAGACCAAGGGGCAAAGAGGACGCTGGCGACGCCCTCGACGACCACGGGCCCTCTGCCGGGGGGGAAGGCTCACCGGCGCTTCCCCTGGCCGAGGGCCTACCTCCGTGCCACGCCTAGCTCCGTGCGGCGTGGTGGAGGGCCTGGCTCCGAGCCTCTCCCGCGCAGCCCCCAGAGCACCACTCCTGTCGCTGGCTGGGCCACCGTCCTGAGGTCTTCGACTGCTGCCGCGGCCTGGGTCTCCTGCAGTTCTGGGTTAGCATAAGTTTGCTCCTGCGACACTGGCTGTACCACGCCCTCATCATCGCTGAAGGGGTCGGCGAAGTCTCGGGTGGCTCATGAAA
Organism: Triticum aestivum; assembly: GCF_018294505.1. Lineage (NCBI taxonomy): Eukaryota > Viridiplantae > Streptophyta > Magnoliopsida > Poales > Poaceae > Triticum > Triticum aestivum. The sequence goes on along the minus strand of NC_057808.1, from coordinate 33,172,664 downwards.
GGCCCGCGCCTCGGGCCCCCAGCTGCCCATCCTGGCCCGGGGAACGGATCGAAGCCTTCCCCTGGCAGGTATTCCAGGTGCACCATGCGGGGCACATAGGCTTCCATGATTGCCTCGCCAGGATATTCGCCCGGGTGCCCCGTGCCTTGGGCCACGAACCGCGGTGTCTGGCCCTGACAGCCGCCGCGCAATATCCTGGCGCGCCCTTGCGGTGGGCCATCAACACTTGTCCCTCCTGACGGTGGCGCGGTTGTGGCAGGGCGGCCGGCACCATTGCCCATGCTCGTGTCGCCGGATCCCCCTGGAGCCCCAGGGGGTGCGCGGGCTCGCCGGGGCCTCGCACGCGCGTCCTCCACAACCTGGGGTGTGGCCAAGGAGCAGAAAGGCGGCGTACCCCTGAAAGCGGCGTCCAGCAGTTCGGCGACCCACTCCAGCAGTGCATCGCGACCGCTCTCCGTTAGCCTGCACCGCAACAGCTCTCGCGCCATGACGAGCACGGATCGCATGTTTGCCTGCTCCCGTCGGGTGTGCGTTGCCTTCGTCGCAGCATAACTGGAGGAGTGCGGCGGCGCACGTGCGCCGCGGCACGAGGGTGGCAGGCGTCGGCCCCCGCTGCCCATGTCTGCGGGTGTTGAGTGGCGCACGGGCTGCCTGGAGCGTGGAGTTGAGGTCTTCTAGAGCGGACGGCGGTGCCCGAGCGGGCCAGGCCGCCCTACCTGGCGCGCCAAATGTCAGATTGCGGGTTCCGGAAAACCCTTGAGGTTCAAACACTAGGGTGCGCACGAAGATCTCTCTCCCTCTCTGGCTTGCTCGCACAATGATCTCAAATCCTAGCTCGCCGAACCCAGAGAACAAGGGACACAAGAGTTTATACTGGTTCGGGCCACCGTTGCGGTGTAATACCCTACTCCAGTGTGGTGTGGTGGATTGCCTTGTAGGCTGAGGATGAACAAGTACAAGGGAAGAACCACCTCCTAAGGAGAGGTGTCCTTGAGCTCGGTGAGCTTGTGTGGTTGAGGATGATCTGAATGATCCGTCCCTGCTAGGGTGGTGGATAGTCCTATTTATAGAGGCCTTGGTCCTCTTCCCAAATGTTTAGGTGGGAAGAGATCCCACAACAGCCAATTTAAAGGGGGACAGCTCGTACAAGCTATCCTGACAAAAGGTGGTCTTCGCCTGCCAAAGGCTCTGGTGGTGACGCCGTCGTGGGCTCCGTGATGACCTCCGTCCTGCCGTCCTGCTGGTCTTGGTCTCGTTGCATCGATATGGAAACCTTTGCCTGATGCCTCGGGACTCCTTGTCTGCGCTTGCCCCTTTAGCACCAAAGAGGCAACAGGTACTCTGTACTCGCTGGCACCCGCCTGGCCTTGGTCGTCATGGCTCACGTCACGTGAACCTTGCGAGGTGCCCTCCGCCTTGATCTCTCCGCTCCTCGCGAGCCAGCCTAGTGAGGCTGCCCCTGAGGAGGTCTTGTATCGTCCGCCTCACGAGCCTTGGCCCCTCGCGAGGGTCTTGAGTGGTTTGTTGGCGAAGATGGGTCGTACCAGGCCGTTGGTGAGCCACGTCGTGGGCCGCAGGCAGGCAAATCTGGGGACCCCCGTTCCCAGAACGCCGACAAACACCCATGTATATCTTGAGTAATCATCAACAATGAAAAGCCCATACTTTTTCCCACCAAGACTATCACATGAAGGAGGCCCAAAAAGATCCACATGAAGGAGCTCCAAAGGCCTTGAAGTAGACACAATATTCTTGGGTGGGTGCTTTGATTGATGTTGCTTCCCAGCTATGCATGCACTACACACACGATCTTTCTCAAAAGAGACATTGAAGATTTCTCATACCGGCATGGATGTGATTACCCTTTAGGAGATCTTGAAGATTTCTCATGCCGACATGGGCTAGCCGGCGGTGCCATAGCCACCCCTTGTCGGCCTTGGCCATTAGACAAGTTGCATGGTATGTGCTCTCTTTCGAGAAATCAACCATGTAAAGGTTGCCATCCAACTCTCCAACAAAGGCCACTTCGAGAGTATCTCTCTTAAAGACTTTCACATCCGTTAGTCCAAAGAGTGTATCATAACCAACAGAAGCCAATTGGAGAACAGAAAGCAAATGATATTTAAGGGATTGAACAAGCATGACATTTGCAAGAGACATGTCATTTGTGATAGCCACCTTGCCCAATCTGAGTACCTGTCCTTTTGATCCTCCACCAAACATAATGCTCATAAATGGTTGAATAGCTTCCATGAAATCGTAGAGCAATTCGCTATCTCCGGTCATATGATTTGTACATCCACTATCGATCACCCATTTTACTCCACCAGAGAAAGCAACCTACACACAATTATGACTTGGTTAGAGGCACCCATTTTGCAATGGGACCTCTCAAGTTAGTCACAAGGGTCTTAGGGACCCAAATAGCATAGAACCGGAATGCATTTCGAGGACCAACAAATTTTGCATAAACTTCTCCATCCTTAGTCTTACAAAGAACATAGGATGGAGGCATGAACTCTTTTGGTTTGTTGAGAGTGGGCACGCCCCTTGTGGCCTTCCCACTAACACCCTTACCTTTCTCCTTGTGCCCTTCTCGTACAAATGTTTCTTTTAGAGGGGTGGTGCACTTTTGAGAAGGCGTCTTCTTCTTGCTTGTGCTTGGGTCAAACCCGAGACTCTTTGGCAAACACCTCATTGTGTTGGCTCAATACCTCATTAAGGTTCTTTTCTCCTTGAGCACATGTCATGAGACCTTTCTCGATTTGAGCCTTGAGAAAGCGATTCTCCTCAAGAATAGATGCTAGGTCACTACTAGAGTTAGTAGTACAAGCATCAACATTGATAATAGGAGAAGAGTAAGCCTTAGCTAGAGTTTCAAGATAAGTAAGCTTGAGCGTCTCAAAACTCTTTGTAAGAAGAGTGAGCTCTTCTTCCTTCGTCTTGAGAGACACAGATAGAAGCTCACAGTCCTTAGAGAGAGATGCATGAGACTTCACAAGCTTACTTTTATCATTCATCAACTCTTCTCAAGAGTCCTTAGCCTTTTTCAAAGAGGCAAGCTCTTTAGCATGAACATCAATGTTTGCACCAATTTTCAAGCATAGTTCATTATTTCGTGCTTCCTCATATTGGACTTTCTGCTCAAGGATTTCACATTTTTCCTTTTCCTCTGTTACGAGGGTTTTGAGTTCCTTAACGGTGACGGTGTGCTTACCCACCATCTCCATAAGCATACGAAACATAGTAAGATTCTTTCCTTTGAGAGAGCACATGACCTTATTTAATTTAGCAAACATGGGGTCATCTATATCATTATCAACATGATTATCCTCCGCATCAAGATACTCATCACTAGGAGTAGAAGGAGTGAAAAGAGGAGGGTTTGATCTTGGGGTTACCTTGACCTTGTCAGGAGAGTTTTGATCCTATCCATCTTCTACCACAGCCTTTTCCATTAGGCACTTGTGAGCGTTTCCCTTGTAGTCTTCATGTAGTTGTAGGTGACAACATCACCACTCTTGTTGACTAGCCTCAAAGTGTTTTGAGAATCTTGGGCTACTCCGGCAACACCACTAACATCATCCGGATCGGATTCTTCATGAGCAACCATTGCTTTCCTATCTCCCTTCTTGAGCTTGGAGTTCAAAGGATTTGGCAACTTCTTCTTGGGAAAGGTCTTGGGAAACCTTGGTTTATCTTCTCTCTTCTCATAAGGGCAATCGTTGGAGAAGTGGTTGGTTTCTTCACAGTTGTAGCATTTTCTCACTTTCTTCTTCTGGAATCTTCCCTTGAATTTTTCCGCGCTAAACTTCTTGACAAAGAGAGCAATGTCTTCATATGAAGGACTCTCATCGGAGTCAATCTCATCACCATCTTCATCCTCATCATCTTCCTCTTCTTCACTTTGCTCTTCTTCGTATACATGCTTGGCCTTCAATGTAAGATTGATTTTTTATGTTGAGGTACCATGCATGGCAAGATGTTTTGTAGCATTTGCCTTTGACTCTTAAAATAGTTGGAAGGTGGATATGATGTCATCCAGAGTCATTTCCTTGAATCCATGGTGTTGTCTTATGTCCCACACCATTTGATGATGATATGGAGCAAGAGCATGAAGCAACTTGTCCACAAGAAATCGCTTAGTCAAGTTGAATCCATCTTGTGTCTTATCACACTCACAAGACTCGATGTCAGCGGTGAGAGTCATGAGACGCTCAAGGAGTTGCTTGGGAGATTCACCTTTCTCCATGCAAAAGTTTTGCAATTGACCCTTGGCAATTTCATATTGAGTAAGCCGGAGAGTGGAGGTACCGGTCTTGGTCCTCACAATGCTATCCCATAATTACTTGGCACTTGTGATGTGTATGTATGGTCTCCTTTGCTTGTCATTCATACCTCTCCTTATGCACATGGTTGTTGTGTCGTTGAGATTCTTGTCATATACATCTCTTGGAGTAAGATTCTTCGGGTCAACAGCTTAGTATCCATACTCCAAGATTTCCAACATCTCATCATTTCCATATCGAAGATGATCCTGCATAGCAACTCTCCACAAAGCAAAATTGGTAGTGTCATCAAGTAAAGGAGGTTTACCTTGAGGGTTATACTTTGGTTTCTCTATTTGAGGTCTTGAATAAAGCCAAGGAACACTGGACTGTTCATTACTAGGAGGTTGTTGACCAAGTGAAGGAGTATGCACAGCTGGCCTCGAGGCCGCACCATCAAAAAGTGGTGCAAGCATCGTGGTTAGTGTGGCTAGTTTCATTTGGACCAAGGCCTCAAGAGAAGCATCATGCTCCTCCTTTTGCTTAGCAAGCGCCCGTTCCAGATCCTCAGAAGTGAAGGACTTGACTTCCATGGAAGCCGCGCCCGTACTCTTCAGATCCACAACAAGGGGAGTCCCATCGGAGTTCATCTCGCTCTAGGGCAGTTAAGCCACAAGAATAGAGCACGAGACTCTGATACCAATCGAAAGGATCTAGATGGACCTAGAGGGGGTGAATAGGTACAATTACAAATTTTAATTGTTACTTAGCAATTTTAGGCAATAATGCGGAATATGAAAGTGAGCCTAACAATTGAAGTAAGATGCTAAGAGCTAAGCAAGGTAAACAAGTAACACAACTATGTGAGTAAGCAAGCACAATATGATATAAGTAAGGACTAAGAGACAAGTAACCACAAGTAGAGAGTTAGGGTTAGGAATAACCGCAACTCCGAGAGACGAGGATGTATGCCGATGTTTACTTCCTTGGAGGGAAGCTACGTCACCGTTAGAGAGGTGGATGTTACCACGAAGGCACAGCAACGCCACGAAGGCTCACCCTATTCTCCCTTTGAGACAACACCACGAAGGCGTTTCTCAACCACTAGTGGTAGACCTTGGGGTGATCCCCAAACCCTCACAAACTTTCCGGGGGTAATCACAAAGATCGATTCCTCTCCGAATGACTCCTACCGCCTAGGAGTCTCCAACCTCCAAGAGTAACAAGAACGATGGGAAAATCTCAAGAACTTTCTCAAATCACGAATTCCTTTGGTGAGAAGAAGGGGAAGGAGTGGATCTATCACTTGATTGAAGAACTTCTCTCAAATGTTCCCAAATCCCTTGGGGATCTAGGATTTTGTGTAGGGGATCAAGAGAGGGAGTGAAATGTGTTCAAGCTCAAAAGTGAATGGTCAACCTTACCCCGTGGAGAGAGGAGGTTATATATAGTAGTCGTGTAAAATCTGACCGTTGAGCCACTTGACATACTTGAGTTTTCGGACGTCCGAATAATACCGGACGTCCGGTGGCACAGACTGGACCAGACGTCCGACCAGGCCGCCAGTCGTCCGGTCGCTGGGAATCTGTCACGCCCGGTTTTCCAATAAAAATATTTATTGAGAGACCGATCCCTTTTACGGACCAGTAAAGAAGAATTCCTTCTCACTGGTAGACAATATCTTGGTCACAGAAGAAAATACCAAGAGTACTGAATATAATACAAGGTTGAGCGGAGACCGCTCAACAATTTATTACAAACACGCCGATATTACACATAAAGGCGGATAGGGTGGCATAACTACTGACTCACGATAAGAGCGGTGGTGGAAATATCACAGCGGAGTGGGTGACAAGACTCCTGAATCTAACTCTTCGAGCGTCGGAGTGAGGCTCGAGGAGACTTATTGTGGGTGGCGGAAGCGTATATAATACAAGTGACCAATATCCAGGATCGCACGGGACTGACTGGGACTCCTCTAGGCGTCGGACTCACTATCAAACTCTTCATCCATGAGATCGCCTTCGTCAACATCTGGCCAAATCAACAAGCTAGGTGAGTACTATGAAAGTACTCGCAAGACAGTTCGGACATAAGATATAACAAATGTAAACATGATGCATATGAACATATTAACAAGCGCACTCAGTCATTGAGATGATAATGCATGGAAAAAAAAAGAAGTCGGGCGGTAGTCCTCCCGAAATCCCAAAGTAATACTGAGGGCCAAACGAGTGTCTGAACGACTCCTCGAGAGGAAACAAAAAGATTAACAATGCCGCAGTCGGGCGTCAAGGCGACACCACATAAAGGGCTTATAATAGAATATAAATGACAGTGCGTGCCACAGTCGGACGTCTGAGCGACATCACATAAAGGGCTTATATCAGAAGTAAATAACAAGAGTGTCACAGTCGGACGTCTAAGCGACATCACATAAAGGGCTTATATCAAAAGTAAATAACAAGAGTGCCACAGTCGGACGTCTAAGCGACATCACATAAAGGGCTTATATCAAAAGTAAATAACAAGAGTGCCACAGTCGGACGTCTGAGCGACATCACATACGGGGCTTATATTTCATAACTTGATATCTCAGTAGCTCAGGAATTTAAAACATTGCAAGGGCATAATCAGGTATGAAATAAACAACAGGGTTAGTCCATCCACGGAATAACGTTCAACCAATATACCAATCAAGCTTGTTCACCGGGGAAAATACCACGAGGACTTGACACAGATATGGGTTCACTGATCACGGTCCTTGACCATGGATACGATGACTCGGAAGGATTTGACTCTGCAGAGTTTGTACTTTAACCACAGCCAACAGATTTCAGTAGTCACGGGGACTAGTTCCATTTACGGTGTTTTGGAAGAAACACATCTAACCAGTACACACCCATTCAACATTCCGAAGCCAGGAATCACCCTCGGCAACGTTCAAGAAAAACCTTGAGACGGGGAGGCTACAACCTCACGTAGCATGGGATCAAATTTATATACGCGCGCTCTAAGGGGTGCCCCCCTCTCGGTCCCAACCGGAAACACCCATGCCCCCTGACCGGATGACTGGCTTTAATCCAGGGCCATGGAACCCTCATCCCGGCCCCTCTATTTGGTGTGTACACGGAAAGAGGTTAACAACTTACTAAACCGTATCCTTTGCAGAAAACATGTGGTAGCACGAAAGGGAAAGAACGGTAACGTGACTCAGTCCGCGTTAACGTCAGAGTTTACCGGATGTCGTAAGGCTGGCATGCTACAACAATACCACCTTACTGCCTTTCATGTCACCACATGACTAGGCCATCTCTCATCAGAGATCACAGTAACTACGGAACACACGGATAGTTGCCTCACATGCAACGAGATACTCACCGATGCTCATATGCCATGCACAAACCATTCAAGCAAACATGCAAAACACTCATCATATCAAAGTTTCAAACATGCTTGCCTGGTTCGGAGAAGTCGGAGTCTAGCTCGGCGAAGTTCGCGGCTCCGTCACCTCTTCCGGAACCTACGGTATAGCGAAAATGTATACTAACGTGAAAATCAACGCGTGCATAAAAGTTGTTCCAAAAATTTTCCAAATAAATACTATAAAAAACTAGATAAAAATATAAGACTGACAGAAAAAGAATCACTCAAAAATCATCTTTTATCAAAAAGTTATAAGGGTTTTAGTCCAGGGACTAATCTGTGATGAAACAGAAAAGATCCAGGGACTTAACTGAGAAAACAGAAAACGGTTCGGAAAGAAAAACGCCAGCCCAAAGGAGAAAACGTATTTTCCCGAAGGCGCCAACAGAAAACGGTTCGAGGGGAAAAGAAAGAGAGGCTGACGTGGGGGTCCCACATGTCAGGTTTAAATCCTCGCCGGCGCCCGAAGGCTGCGGTGGTCGCCGGCGTCGAACCACGGCGAGACAGGGAGATCGGAGGGTACCAAGAGGTTCAGCGTGTCCTTCCGCGTCGGTGGGTGCTGGACTTGGTCGTCGGAGAGCACCACGTCGACGGCGACACTTTCTCCGGCGGACGGCGGCTCGGGCGATGGTGGGGAACTCCTGTGGGTGCTGCAAACTTCAAATTGAAGCGCGGGTCAGCAGAGTGGATGTACTAGAGAGCTACTGGCAAGAGTTGAGGGGAAGGGGTGCACGCACGGGAGCGAATCGAGCTGGGTCCCGTGGCGGGTCGCGGCGGCCGTATTTGGGGAAGAAGGCTTCCTCGGGGCTCTTCCAGTGGCTAGGCGTGGTGTTGGAGATGTGTAGAGGTGGTGTGGGTTCGAGTTGGAGCTCGGGGCCTCTATTTATAGGCGATCCGAGGGGGTGGCCGTGAACGGGATCGCTCCTGCGAGCAATTACGGCGAGGCAATGGCTTGGCAGGGAGCTTAAGTGGCCAGGCAGCATCAGGGAGGTGTACTGGTGTCGTTCCCCCGCTAATCTTGGTCGGGCTTGGCGTAATGGCGCCGGTCCTCGACGGGGCGGCCGTACGGGCACGGCGGCAGCAGCGCGCACGGGGGAGTGGAAGGCCACGCGGCGGCCTCCGGTGGCTTGGGCGGCGCTGGACGGCGCCGTCCACTCTGCGCCTCTCTCTGGCGGCCGCAAAGCCGCCGCTGCCGTCGGTCACGGGGTGGCGCACCTTCTCCTGCTCGTCGCCGACGTCCGCAAGCCTCCAGACGATCGTGCGGTGCAGAGGACAAGGAGGAAGCGCAGGGCGCACGGCGACACCGTGGCACTGGCGAGATCGACTATAGGTTCTGAAGAAAACGACAGTGCACTGAAACTGTCTTGTCTGAATTTTCTGAACATGTTAGCAACAGTGTCCAGCAGGTGTTCGATGAAATGATTTGGCATGAAGAAATTTTTTTCTGGAGCTGGGACTTGGTGAGGTGACCTCTCAATGCACCCAGAGGCTGCCTGAATTTCCTCAGATTTTTAGGAGAAGAATTTAAATGAATTTCATCAAATTTGGCAAATAAGGTCCAAACTTGCAGCAAGAATAATTTGAAATATTTGAACTGGAGACCAGTGGATCTTCATGGATCTTGGTTGAGGGTTCAAAGGACTAGCTAGAGAAATTGGTTTGGAGACAAAACTCAAAGCAGAAAGGGTAGCTCCTTTGTAAATCTCCAAGAGCTAGAATAGAAGGCAGAAATAATTTTTGAAAAGAAATAAATGAAAATAAATATATGGAGAGGTTCAACTTGCTGGATTTGAAGTACATCATGATCCAAAGATGAGGAAAGGCTTATGGGAGGGGATTTACACTTAGGTCATGGCAAGAGAGATTTTTGAAAGGGGGAGAAGATCACTCCAAATGCCATAGGGCTATTTTAAAAGAATTTCAAAAGGAATTTTCCCAAGTGGAAGGCATTTGGTTTTGAGTCCAAATAAGAAGGGAAAACCTCCAAGACCAAAAATCAAGTCTTGGGTGAATCCAAAACAAAACACTTGTCATCAAAGAAAATATATTGAGAGGGAGAGTTCTTTAGAAGAAAATTTAAACAGCCTCCCTCAAATCAAATAAAAGTTTGAAAAAACCAAATAAAAATTTTGGGTGTCACAGAATCCACCAGGCCACAAAGTAGCACGAGACACACAGCCACCGGACGTCCGGAATGTGCCGGTCGTCCGGTGACAGGTTGTCTGGTGAGGACTGGAAATCCGTTAATAAGTGTTCTGCTGAGGCTGTACCGAATTTTCGGAGAGAAACGGACACCCAGTGACCGGTCGTCCGGAGAGGACCGGATTTCCTCTATTTTCTTTCTGTGAAGATGCACCGGACATCCGGTGAGAGCCAGATGCCCGGCCGGTTGTGAGGGGTGGGTCGTCCGTAGAATTTTGGACGTTCGGTGATAACAGAGCACACTAGCTCAGGATCACAACAGACTTTGTGCACAGGGTAGTGGAAGAACTAAATATGAAACAGAGATGTTGTGAGAGGATACTTTGTGGGTTTTCAGCAAGTCTTTCACGAAATCCGACAATCCCCTCTTAATAGTGCGGGATCCCTATACTCAAGAACAAGACGAAAAAGAGCCAAAGCTATTGTCTTGTATGTCCGCCCTTGAGTGATATATATTTGTCCGTAGTCATGATCCACACACAACACTTGAGACTTAATCCTGAGATATACTAGATAAACATGATTAGTCCCCTATATGCATGTTGTCATCAACATCAAAATAAGATTAAGGGCATGATTGCACTTTCAGCCGCGCCCCCTCCTCTAGTCCAATTCGGACTCCTCCCTTGGGGGGGCGTGCACCACCCCTTGTGGGCTAGCCTGCCTCCCTCCTATGGCCCATATCTCCCCCCCCCCCCGTACTCCGATATGTACCCGGTACATTCTGAAACACTTCCGGTGTCCGAATACTATCGTCCAATATATCAATCTTTACCTCTCGACCATTTCGAGACTCCTCATCATGTCTGTGATCTCATCCGAGACTTCAAACAATCTTCGGTCACCAAAAGACATAACTCATAATACAAATCGTCATTGAACGTTAAGCGTGTGGACCCTACGGGTTCGAGAACTATGTAGACATGACCGAGACACATCTCCGGTCAATAACCAACAGCGGAACCTGGATGCTCATATTGGTTCCTACATATTCTACGAAGATCTTTATCGGTCAAACCGTAATGACAACATATGTCATTCCCTTTGTCATCGGCGTGTTACTTGCCCGAGATTCGATCGCACGTATCTTCATACCTAGTTCAATCTCGTTACTAGCAAGTCTCTTTACTCGTTCCGTAATACATCATCCCGTAACTAACTCATTAGTCACATTGCTTGCAAGGCTTATCATGATGTGCATTACCGAGAGGGCCTAGAGATACCTCTCCGATACTCTGAGTGACAAATCCTAATCTCGATCTATGCCAACCCAACAAACACCTTCGGAGACACCTATAGAGCATTTTTATAATCACCCAGTTACATTGTGACGTTTGATAGCACACAAGGTGTTCCTCCGGTATTCGGGAGTTGCATAATCTCATAGTCAAAGGAATGTGTATAAGTCATGAAGAAACCAATAGCAATAAAACTTAACGATCATAATTCTAAGCCAACGGATGGGTCTTGTCCATCATTTCATTCTCCTAATGATGTGATCCCGTTCATCAAATGACAACACATGTCTATGGTTAGGAAACTTAACCATCTTTGATTAACGAGCTAGTCTAGTAGAGGCATACTAGGGACACTATACTTTCTCTATGTATTCACACGTGTATCAAGTTTTCGCTTAATACAATTCTAACATGAATAATAAACATTTATCATGATACAAGGAAATATAAATAACGACTTCATTATTGCCTCTAGGGCATATTTCCTTTACTTCATGCCCCTCTTGAACACTGGAGTTGCTATTGTTCTCACCCGTGTTCATGGTGTTTGTGTTTTCCTCCCCCTGTGTACCTTGCCCATATTGAGGTGTGTCACAAAGTGAAGGAACAGGAATGGACTGAATAAGAACATCTCTACCAACAACATTCTCCCTCTCTCGACCAATCCTAGAAATAGGAGTGGTAGAGGAAGAAGGATGGCATGCACCAAAGGTAGGGGATAAAATGACTCATTTTCACGGAAAGTAACATCGACACAAAAGTAGCATATTTGATAAACCATATGCCCTCACGCATTCTGAATTTTAAAACCCCAATTGAATGTCTGAGTGGTTCAAATCCTTTTATTGTGACACCAAAAGTATTTGGATGTGTTTGTTTTGTACATGATTACAGAAATTCAGTGGGAAAACTTGATCCTCGTGCTGTTCGTTGTATTTTTGTTGGGTATTCTCCCACTCAGAAAGGCTATCGCTGTTGGTGCCCAGCTGAGCGGCGTTTTTCTGTGAGCATGGATGTTACTTTTCGCGAAAATGAGTCATTTTATTCCCCTACCTTTGGTGCATGCCATCCTTCTTCCTCTACGAATTACATATTTACTTAGTTACATATAACTCAACACCTTCTTAATGCTGAAATTTTTGAAGATAATGAAAGCATTCACTAGTATTTTTTATAGCAAGGGGACTACTTATTTTCTGATTTTCACTGTGTAAAAAGTTGAGATGCGGTTTTACACGCATGATTTAAGATGATTACCATTTTTACAATATAAATCTACTACTCCCTCCATTCCTAAATATAAGGATCACATACGGATGTATATAGATGCATTTTAGAGTGTAGATTCACTCATTTTGCTCCGTATATAGTCTATATTGAATTTTCTAAAAAGACTTACATTTAGGAACGAAGAAGTATAAAATGTCACTGTAACCTGTAGTAATTCACTTTGTAATCCTATTGTAAATTACATTGTAATTTTTTTAGCAGACAATTACTGGAACAATGGCCTTTCGTTGTAATTCTACCGTAAATTAGCATTGTAAATTTACAGGAATTCTACTGTGAATACTACAATTGTACTGTAAAAGTCACTGTAAATTTGCTAAAATGATCACTGCTCACAGTAATTTGACTAATCTTAGTAGAGTTCCTGTTTTATGTTTCCAGTACTATGTAAAGGGGGAGTTTGATCATGTTTTTTCATGTCAATGTGGATCCCATGACCTCATTCTCCTTTTCAAATCTGCTTTCTTAATTTCCTGCAAAGTAATGCTAGTATTTCCTCTGTTTTTTATGTGCACTTTTCGTGTAGATTCTAAAGAAGTAGGAGAGGGAACTGTTTGTCAGGAGAGGATCTCACCTGTGCATCCATGATTTTCTCCAGGTTTGCCCTCTGGATCTTGGAGGAATTCCCCCCGTGGTTCCTTGTTTGATGGGGGTGGGACAAGGGCATCGACATTCAGGGGACAGGAACAAAATGGAGGACATGTGACACTTGTTAAACTCTGTTTGGCTGAAAAATCTGACTGAAAACGAATTGGATTTCAGTGGAATATAAAATAGACAGTCCCTCCTGATTCTGTTTGTTATTACCCTGGCTTGGTTCTTTTCCCTTCCAGACACATGTGCGTACAAGAGCTGGACTACTTCGTTGAAGAGTGTGTTTCTTTTTCTCTGTATATAACACCATAGAAGACATGGTGATTATTACTACTACTTACGTGGCGATTAGCTTTAGCTAGATAGCTACACAACAGAGGGCGGGAGGAGAGGGGTAGGAGGTGGCGCAGTCGGCAGGGGCGAAGGTGATGGTGCGCTTGTCGAGGTCGTAGCCGACGTGCATGTTCTGCTGCATGATGCTGCCGATCGTCGGCACCGACCCCTCATACGTCACCGGCACCACGGCCAAGCACACGGTCCGTAGCAGAAGGTCCATGAACAAGTTCTCCGCCTTGAGCGTGAGCAAGGCGCCCCCGCCCAGCTCCAACGTCACGTCCGGGAAAACCTTCTCCAGCGCCTTCATGCCGTCCGCCTCGTAGCACACCGAAAACAGCTCCGGGTTCGGCGACGGCGGCGGCTTGCGCGGGAGCTTGATGCTCCCGGTGAGCGCCTCCACGATGGGGTCCAGCAGCTCCTTGTCGAGGGACGTCAGCAGCGACCCGGAGTCGACGATGACGGGGGACCGCTTCGGCGGTTTGATGATCGAGCTCCCGACCCTGAGGGCCACGATTTCGACGGTGTAGAAAGCCTCCACGTGCACGGGGGAGTGCACCATCGGCGTGGTCACCGCGCCCGGCTCCGTCACGGTGGCGCGGGACCCGAAGTTGAGCGCGGAGGACACGTCGCTTAAGTAGGGCGTGAGGCAGTAGGAGAACCTCCGGCCCAGCGACGTCGCGGCGCTCATCTGGTTGATCAGGGAAGATTTCCCGTCCGAGAGGCCGACGATGCCGTAGCCGGGGAAGTTGGCGGTGGTGGCGCACCCGAAGTTGACTCTGGGCACTTGCAGCTGCCGACGCTCGCGGCACCCCGTGCACCCACCGGGGGCGTCGTCGAAGGTGAAGGTCTCGGTGGCCACGAGGCCGCTGCTGTTCGAGCCGCCGACATACGAGTAGCTGTACTGGCAGAAGGAGGTGGCGTCGCAGGAGGTGCCGTGGACCGAGTGGCACGAGTCGGACTGGCAGCCCACGCGGCCGTAGGTTGACGAGGAGGAGATGTCGAACACGCTGCTCGTCCCGCCGGCTGCTGCTGCTGGCGGCGGCGTTGCCGGAGAAGCAGAACCGTTGGTGCATCTGAGCCACACGAGGTCGCTGCCGGTGTCGACGAGGGCCAGCATCCGGGTGCGCGGCGTGCCGACGTTGACGTACATGAAGAACTGGAACGTGCCTGAGATCACCTCTGACACCGCGCCGTCAGTGTCAGAAGAGTCTGAGCCGGCGTACGAGCGCCGCACGGCGGCAAGCAGGCGGGCGCGCGGGGTGAGGGACTGGGTCGTGGAACGGAGACCTGGGGGAGTCCCGGTGGATGAGCTCTACGCTGAACCCGCCGTCGGTGCACCCACACAGCAGCGGCGTCAGGATGAGGAAGAGGCCAAGGAGCGAAAGGGGGCGACACATGGTGCACGCCATTGCTTTTGATAGTTTCGTAAGTTCTTAGTAATTCCTAACTCGATCTTCTTCTCAGGGCAGTATTAATAACGGGCAGTGTGTTTCAAAAGTTGGTAAGTAAGGATTCTTTTTTACAGGAATTGCAGATTTGATTAGCGAGAGATCAGCGGTACTACTATACTTGAAGGCGGTATAAGTTGACGCAACAAATGATTAGTGATTACGAGTACATGTTAATTAGGAATTTAGGATGAAGCATTCGGGTGGGAAGACAATCAATTGATTCTTTTTCTCCGCCAGCAAAAAATGGCATCAACATTAGACCTTTCAGAAATAGAAACGATTGAACTGATTTGATATTTCTTCTTTGTTATTTTCTTCCCCTCTTTTTCATCTGGCCATGTTTTAGGGGACCTCCTATTGCGCGCCTTTAGCGGCGGGCAAGGTAACTGGCGCCCGCAATACGGCTGGATGGGCCGGCCCACGATCGCACAAGGCGAAAAGAGACCGCCAAAAATAGCCCTTGACTGGATCTCGCGCCCTCGCACGTCCACACAGAGAGGCTAACCATTGGACCAGCTAATTGCTCGTGAATATTCACAGAGCGAACAGTTTAAAGAATAGAAACTTAGACGCAGGGGCGGCATAGGGCCCAGGCAGCCCGGGCCTGCGCCTGGGGCATGGGCCTAGTTTCCTTGCTTCATTGTAGCAGTCTGCTACAGTGCTCAAAGGCTACCTGGGTCGTGTACCTAGCCTGTCGTAGCTAATGCTAGTCGGGGGTCGTGGGTCAAGACACCAGAAGCAGCCGCACACTAAGTGCCCCGTGCGTCAGGGCATAAACATCGATGTAAGCAATATATAGGCGCGCCCCAAGGGCGGTCCTATACGACGCATTCTGTGTCAAAGTGTCGGGCGTTCGCACAGGGGGGATTCGCTAGTGGGCTGTTTGGGCCGCGTTTCTCTGTTTCTTTGTTGGGCGCGCGTTTTGAAAACCGTTTGTACTGTTTCGCGGACGCCTGCTTTCTCTGTTTCGCGCGTGTTTGTTTCTCTGTTTCTTTTCTTCTACCGTTTCTCTCTGTTGCTTCTGCTGTTTCTTTGTCAAAGGAAGAACAGTTCCAAATAAAAGAGAAAAATAATGACAACTTATTTTGCAAACTTATTTTCCAAGAAAGATAACTATTTCTTTGTCAAAGGAAGAACAGTTCCAATAAACTTGACAAACAGTAGTAAAAGAAGAGTTCGAAATGTGCAACAAAGAATCAATATAAGAAAAAAAATACAGAATAAATACATGGAAATAAGAATATAAATATTTGAGCTTCTTTGCAAACTTATTTTGCAGATTTAAGCCTTATTAAAAATTGAACGTAATGCAAGAAAATATAACTGGGGAACAGTTCCTTTGAGTTGAAAAAATTCTTGCATTGGGACCCTTGAGAATTAAAAAGAGAAATATGTTTCCCAAAGGAATTGGTTGCTCGTTTACAAAAATGTTTCACCTGTTTTCAGACATTGTTTACACCCAAAGTTCTTGCAAAGAAACTATCACTAGACCATTAAGAGAAAAAAAAAAGATAGCTCTATCGTTAAGGAAACAATTTTCGCATCGAAGTATTCCTTTGAGTTGAATCTTGCAATGCAACTTCCCTTGAAGGTGACAGTATTAATGAGACCCTTGAGAATAGAAAGAAGAAATATGTTAATTGGAAACACAGGTGCAGAACATTTCATCATTGGGATTCTTTTTGCTTGAACCTTTTAGACTAACTAATAAGAATAATGAGACCTTTCAGAATAGAAAGAATAAGGATGTTAATTGAACTTACATCTTGATTTGAGAAGTTACCTGAGGTTACTGTCATGTGCAGAACAAGTAAAAAATGGCGTTCCAAGCTTCACTTCAATATGCGAAAACCCTGTTGAAACGTACACGTGATTAGAAGAAAAGAAGAACAGGCTCTAAGAAATTGGGGAAAAAAACAGGCTCTAAGAAAAAAAAACAACTCTTTTATGTCATTGGGAAACAAAATAAAAAAAAGAACTTACATGTCTCTGCAGGAAAGAAGTTACTAACGGGAGCTGAATTTCATTGTGCTTGCAAGTTACAATCTCGAAAAGGAATTTTTGACGTAGAGCATGTAAATCCTCCTACAGTATTTTAGAAAAAGTTGATGTTTAATTCCTGATATGTTACAAGTAATGACCAAAAAAGGAAAGATATGACTATTACTTACATTAGAGAAACCTTCCAAACCAAGACCTTTGTACTTGCTAACATACTGAAGAAGGAAAATTCCTGAGTCATACCTGTCAAAGAAAAAAATGAAAAAAATCAGTTACATACTTAGTATGAAAATTATTGTGAATTTAAATTACTTTTAATCTGCTTTTTTGGAGAAAGAACCAAAAAGTTGCTGGTGGCTGGTTTAAATCTTATAAAATGGGAGATTTCCATGGAGAACCCACCTGAAATTGACCTTGGGAGCTGGTACAAATCTTGATTCGAAATTTCGTATGCGGAAAGAACTAGAATTTCCGTATGTAGCAGCAAACAAAACATTGAAGTTGTGGATAACGGCACTAATTGTTGGTAGAAATGAATCACCACTGTAGTATGGGTTCATGATATCAAAAAATTTGGCTCTGAAGTTAGCAATGATTAAAATCCATTGTTTTTCCTTGAATACGGGCATTTTTACCTAGGGAATTGTGCAAAGTTACAATCTATTAGTGTAACTCTTTAAAGAAGGAAAAACTATAAGAGTAGTTTGTACAAAAGAACTTGTCTTACCAAGGAAGCATTCAATAAACTGAAGCCAACATTACTTTCCTGTAAGATTAGTTGGTTTGCAGGATCTAAATGATTTAGCATTGGGTTCATTAGCTTCTCCTGCATGTTTGTTTCCAGAAAAACATTGATAGTTAAGAAAATGAAATATCAATGATGTGAAAGCGAAAACTGAGGAGACGAATTCAAAATATAGGCTGACCATGTCGTCAATGCTAAGTATGTGCTCCAGTATTTCGCTGTTTCGCATGAGGCCTTTTCTTCCTCGGTCCAGCTGGTCTTTGTTCTTTAGTTTTGAAAAACACCCAACAACCCGAGGATTTATCCAGCCACTAGGCTTGAATGATAGAGTTATAGTTTTCTGATCCACCCAAACTCCTTCAATCTCAAATATCCTTTGGTTGTTCATGGCAGGAGAAAATCATGAAGAAAAGTGAAAAATAAATCATGAGAAAATAGTATGGATCACATATGAAAACTATTTTATGTTGAAATTATGTGGAACATATCACATAAAAATTCATATGATTTTTGTACATACCTGTAAGTTAATTTGGGTAGAAGTCCAACCAATGTTTGGTAGAAATCATTCTCAATTTCGTTGGAAAAGATGACCTGGTTACCAGCCTTTTTTGGTTCATGAATTACTAGTGTCGCATATTTGAAAGAATTGTTCACTCGTTGTTGCCAAGTTGAAGTTTCTGCTTTTGAAAACTTACTGGAATGTGCTTCATGTTGTTCGAGTGCTTGAAGTAGCAACGGATCTTCAATAGGTGTGGCAATATTGCTTGGGTAGATTTTTGGTGATAGGAAGTCCATTACCCTTATTGGGCTCTGAGTTCCAGGGACATTCGGGTTGACATGAGTATTGCAATGCATGCTATATTGATTTTCTGGCAGGCTGAACTCATTAGAGGCACGAGATACAAATGGAACATTCTGAACTATGTCAATTGAATTGGTAATTGCATCAAATGAAGGAGAAGTCGAGCCTTCATATTGAGTGCCTGTACCAGCCTCTCCATTTGAATTACCATGCATTGTATTGTTGAAAGTTTTGTGAGCTGCAAGTAAATTCTCATCAACCAATGAGCCTTTATCCAGTTCAGCATCCATGAAATCTGGTTGAAAAAAAAGTGAAGACAACATTAAGAATAAGAAATGTTGACAGCTCAGTTCATCTACATGTCTGAAAAAATTACTTTGGATAAAATGAAATTTTGTAAGAGAAATGACCTTCCAAACGCTCTCCTGGTAATAAGAATCTGAACAATGGTAAGCAAAATTTTGTTTCTTGTACTCTTTGAATTGGGGGTTTTGATTCAGAGAAGTATCCTGCAGAAAAAAAAAAAGTTGTGATTATTTATTTCATGATCTATTTTGGTGCAAAGAAAAAAAGATACTTAGAAGAGCTATGAAAGAAAAACTTACGATGCAACAGAGCTAAAACATCAGTGGGAGGTGCTGTTCTCTGACTTGATGTCTTCACAAATAATTCCGGACAAGCAAGCTCTTCGAAAGATGGTAGAGTACCATTAAAAGGTAGAGAGAGATTACAGCTTGTTATGTTCATAGACTGAGTGAAATCAATGACCAATTCCTGAAGAATTTCATTGATGGTGACTTGTTCATTTTCATCAACAAATGTTGGCACATCTAGCATTGGGAAATTTGCAGGTGATTCTATAGCCAAGAATTGTTCAGTCTTGGGGACTTTGAAAGTATTCTCCGAAACTGTTGATTTAAATTGGAGGTTTGGGCTGTTGGAAGATGTCAAGGTCTTGATGAATGAACAATGCATATCATCTACATAGGTCTTTAGTGTAGATGCTGAGTTCCGAATGATATTCATGTAGAATTTTTGAGCTTGCATTTGAAGAATTATCTTGTCTTGTTAAAATGAGGGAGCATGTCTTGTTAAACAAACTATGAAAAAATGAGAATGTCAGTTTATTGTTGCTAAGAAAACAGATGAAAACCAGCAAGATAACTTACTTGTGTTAGACTAATATCTGTGAATTTGGATTCAATATACTGTGATATCTCTTCAGGTAGTTCAATGAAAACTGAATCATTGAATGGAGTAGAGGAGATGTGCTTTATCTGCTGAGTAAGAAGAGGGTGTTTAATATATATATAATGTTTCACTGCACTTTGAAGAAGTACTAGAACTACAAAATCAAAATTAAAGACAGTGTATAGAACTATGTAATGTGCAATAGTAAAATCTATGAACAACAAGGCCATATACCAGTAGTCTGCCATATCCATTAGTTTCGCCATGGAGTGCATCTAGAGCCATGTATGAATTCAGCATGGTTGCTGACCAAATTGGTAGTCTTGGTTCAATGGTTGGCAACTTGAACTCAGTTATTATGAGGAACTCGAAATAGGAAATCTGACATTGAAAACAAAATTCAGACATATTGGGTAAAAATGAAAAGTGTTAATCAGAGACATAGAAAAATTGAATGGTACACAGAAAAAGAAAAGTTAAAGAAATTTTGTCATGGGAAATATGCTTACCACCATAAGTAATTTGCTTCCTCTAGGAATGAACTTTTTGGTGCTTGAGTTGTTTAGTTTTGCTTTCTTTATTGAGTAAACCATGTAGCTCAAACATAGCAGACACCAATCATATTGGGAAATACTGTCTACGTCAACTATTGCGTTGTAGACAAACTTGGTAACAACTCCACTTGAATTAGGAGCAACAAACAATGAGAGTAGTATGAGAATGAAGATTCGGCAGTACTTGTCTTGAGGAAGATCATCATTGATAATTGAGAAAAGGTACTCAATAGTGGGTGCAGTCGTTCCTAACTCATGCTTAATGAATTCATATGTTGCTTCTGATGGTTTCGTGATGACAGGAACTCCACCAATTGGTATGCCAAAAATCTTGTGAATAGGTGTAGTTTTAATTGGGAATTTGAATCCATTTGGCATTTCAATGGAGCAAGAAGTTGTGTTGAGATGGTTTGCAAGCCAGAAGTAAATGGAGTCAATATTGGACATGATGGTTATTTGTAGGAATGTTTGAAAACCCATTCTACGTACACACTGTTTGTGACTGTCAGTCATTTCAGATGCAAGCTTGATAAATGATTCAACATGCTCAAATTGATTGCACTGCATGAAAGAAAATAAAGGAAGCAATGGAAATATTAGATGTTTTTTTCATTTGGGAAAAGAATGGTATAGAGCATATGTCCATTACCTTGGATCTCTTCTGAGCTTTGTTTGCATGTACAATCTCTTCTGCTTCTCTTTTCTTTGTACATCCTTGTTCCATCTACAATGAATACAGTATTATTAATTGTTCCAATGAAAGTAACTGAAAGTAATTCAAAGTGTGAGAACATGGCAGTTGGTTCACTATGGAATGAACACTAACAGTATTCATGCTAATTTCTAAATCTGCATTCATTGTGAGCACTGTGTTGAGCTAGTAACAAACAGGAGCTCATCAAAACTTGGAAAATATAAGCACTGTTGGTAGAATTAGGATTACTGAAAATATCTTGTAATACGCACTTGTTATAGTACTTCCAGGAATTAGTGTAAATCAGCAGGGAAAACATGTTAATTGCCATGAACATAGCCGCGGAGTAGAAAAACTGGCATGACCAAAACAGAGACACTGAGTAACGGCTCCTACAAAAGTGTACAGCCCAACCGAGACAACAATATTTCAACAAGGCTGCTAGTACTGACATGTTCTAATTTCCCTATATGGCTGCTGAAAATTTCATGGAATGCAATGTATGTGGTGGAAGATTATGCAGAACCACATGTTGCATTACATGGCTTGCTGCAAAAAACCTAACCCCTAACTTCTTGTTCATGAAATGCAACATGGCTGCTATTAGAGATGCAGTTAGATAACAAAAATATAGATTTAGCTTGTACGTGGAATTGAACAAAAAAAAAATTGTGATGAAAATTGTTCCATGCCCTAGTACAGAAACTCAATTAGGCCATGGAGTAGGTATGAATTAAACTAACACTAGTCCATCAGAACACGTCGTCCCAGCTAAAAAACTTCCAATCCTTGGAAGAAGATGTAAATCACGATGATGCTTCCGCACGTTTAAAAAAAGAAAAATATGCACATATGAAGACATTCGAGGCGAGTAGAACCTAGGGAGGTCGGAATGGAGAAGGGATCGAACCTTTTGTTTAGAGCCTATTCAACGCAGCGGAAAAATTCCGGTGAAAAGGAGGATTCAGATCTGAGGAGAGGCGACGGCGAGCAGAGGGGAGGGGGGAGAATAGAGAAACAAAATGGGGAAAGTGTTGTAAGTGGACGGTCCCACTTGTCTGTTGCTGAACAGAAAATACACGAGGAAAAAAACAGGCTCCGACCAGATAAGACCTGGGGGGTACGTGGCTCGATCTGTTCCACCAATCCATGGATAAGACAGGCGGCGGCAGGGTAGCGGCGGCGCCGCCAGGGCACGTCCACCTTGTTTCCACCGGTGGCGCTCCTCGAGCGCAAAGGTAATACCTCGCTCCCTCTTCTTGATCTACTTCCTTTCCTTTCCTTAATTCTGTTATGCATTGAAGAAATATTGGCTGGGGGAAAGGCGGAAGAAGTGGAAGAAAATTTAGTTGTAGTTCTAGGAGACTAACATGTGACGCCCCCGATTTGACCGTACACTAATCATGCACGCAAATGTGTACGATCAAGATCAGGGACTCACGGGAAGATATCACAACACAACTCTAAAACATAAATAAGTCATACAAGCATTATAATACAAGCCAGGGGCCTCGAGGGCTCGAATACAAGTGCTCGATCATAGACGAGTCAGCGGAAGCAACAATATCTGAGTACAGACATAAGTTAAACAAGTTTGCCTTAAGAAGGCTAGCACAAAAGTAGCAATGATCGAAAAGGCAAGGCCTCCTGCCTGGGACCTCCTAACTACTCCTCGAAGCCGAACTCCACGTAGAATCATCCTCGGGATCTCTAGCTCCTAGACTCCAGCATCTGGTTGCGACAATCAGGTATAGAAAGGAGGAAAAGAGGGAGCAAAGCAACCGTGAGTACTCATCCAAAGTACTCGCAAGCAAGGAGCTACACTACGTATGCATGTGTATATGTGTAAAGGGCCATATCGGTGGACTGAACTGCAGAATGCCAGAATAAGAGGGGGATAGCTAATCCTGTCGAAGACTACGCTTCTGGCCATCTCCATCTTGCAGCAAGTAGAAGAGAGTAGATTGAATTCCTCCAAGTAGCATCGCATAGCATAATCCTACCCGGCGATCCCCTCCTCATCACCCTGTTAGAGAGCGATCACCGGGTTATATCTGGCACTTGGAAGGGTGTGTTTTATTAAGTATCCAGTTCTAGTTGTCATAAGGCCAAGGTACAACTCCGGGTCGTCCTTTTACCGAGGGACACGGCTATTCGAATAGATAAACTTCCCTGCAGGGGTGCACCACATAACCCAACACGCTCGATCCCATTTGGCCGGACACACTTTTCTGGGTCATACCCGGCCTCGGAAGATCAACGCGTCGCAGCCCCACCTAGGCTCAACAGAGAGGTCAACACGCCGGTCTAAATCCTATGCGTGCAGGGGTCTGGGCCCATCGCCCATTGCACACCTGCACGTTGCGAGGGCGGTCGGAAGCAGACCTAGCCTAGTAGGCGTTCCAGTCCAATCCGGCACGCGCCGCTCCGTTGCTGACGTCAAGAAGAGCTTCGGCTGATACCACGACGTCGGGATACCCATAACTACTCCCGCGTAGATGGTTAGTGCGTATAGACCAAATGGCCAGACTCAGATCAAATACCAAGAACTCGTTATGCGTGTTATGTCGAAGTAACCGCGGACGCCGTCCAGGGCCAGGCCCACCTCTCGCCTAGGTGGTCTCAACCTGCCCTGTCGCTCCGCCACAAAGATCCACTTGCGGGTACTCCTATGAGCCGACCCGACTTTAGTCATCACATGTGTCATGTATATAGTATAAAGTATATACCCGTGATCACCGCCCAAGTGATCACGGCCCGATAGTATAGCACAGCAGACGGACAAGAATGTAGGGCCACTGATGGAAAACTAGCACCCTATACTAAGCATGTAGGATTGCAGGTAAAGGTATCAACAGTAGAAGCAAGGGCAGGCTATGCATCAGTATAGGATTAACGGAAAGCAGTAACATGCTACACTACTCTGATGCAAGCAGTATAGAGAAGAATAGGCAATATCTGGTGATCAAGGGGGCGGCTTGCCTGGTTGGTCAGACAAGAAGGAGGGGTCGTCGGTGACGTAGTCGACCACAGGGGCATCAGCATCGTCACGGGGTCTACCGAAGAGAAGAGGGGGGAGAAACAGTAAATACATAGCAAGCAAGTGCATAACAGGACAACAGGCAGAGCTAGACGTGTTCTAACGCGGTATGAGGTGATACTGGTGAAGGGGGGAAACATCCGGGAAAGTATCCCCGGTGTTTCACGTTTTCGGACAGATGAACCGGAGTTGAAATGTTGCAGGTTCACTATGCTAGGGACGCGTGGCGGACGAACGGACTGCGTATTCGGATTCGTCTCGTCGTTCTGAGCAACTTTCATGTAGAAAGTATTTTCATCCGAGTTACGGATTATTTTATATGATTTTCTAAAGATTTAAACATTTTCTGGAATTTATTTAAATTAACAGAAAAGGGAAATATGACATCAGCATGATGCAATGCTGACGTCAGCAGGTCAACAGGTCGGCTGACCAGTCAACCAGATAGGTGGCGCCCACATGTCAGCCACTGCTAACTAGCAGAGTTTAAATTAAACAAATCTGAGGTTAAATAGTTAATGGGCCCCACATGTCAGTCTCTGATTAGTAACTAATTAGGTTTTAATTATTAAAACATTTTAATTAATTAATATAGGCGGCGGGGCCCACGTGTCAGTGGCACTGGGCTGCCTGGTCAGCAGTTGACTGGGTCAACCCAGTCAACTGGGACCCACGGGGCCCACTGGCAGTGGCTCTGGGGTGGCCCCAGGCCAGCCACGTCGGCGGCCGGCGCCGGAGTGGCTCCGGCGACCAAATCAGCGGCGGAGGCGCTCGGGACCTCGCCGGAATCGTGCTAGGGGCGGCCGTTTCGCGTGCGGTTGGCACCGTTCGAACACGCGCACGGCGCCGTGTCGGATGGTGGTGGTGGCTCGCCCGGGGACGGCCGGAATACCCATCGGCGGCGAGCATGGGCGGCGACGGCGTTCGGGGCTACATCGGGAATGGGCTAGGGGGCACAAGAGGGCGAGAGGAAGGGCTCGCCGGGCTCCTGGGAACACCAGGAGCACGGCGGAGGGCTCAGACGGGGGCCATGGCAGCGGTGGCCACGGCGGTGACGCAACAGGGCGGCGGGAGGGTGAGCGTGACGGGGGAGTGAGCTACGGGATGCGGTGAGCTAGGAGGGGAGGAGGAGGAGGTGGAGCTCACTGTGAGAGCGTAGGGTCTCGGCAGCGGGCGCGGGGAGAACCGGTGGAGCAGGTCGACGGCAAGGTCGCGCGGTGGCCGTAGATGAGGAAGAGGAAAAATGCCACGGCGGTGGCGCTCCCGGTCCCGATCCAGTGTCGAGGAAGAAGAGGCGGACCACGACGGAGCTCCCGGACTTGTCGGAGTGGCGAACGATGGTCGGTGGCTGCGGGAACGACGGCGGCACGTCGGCGATGGCGCTCGGGTGAGGCGGGTGAGCGAGACAGAGAGGGGGGAGCGTGTGGATCTGGGAGGCGCAGAGGCGGGCGAGAGGGGGGCAAGTGGGAGAGATGGGTGGAGGCCGAGGCGTCGGGGCGGCCTTATCCCCTCCCGGCGTTGGCGCCGGCGAGGTGGTCGGGCGGGGACGTGCCCCTGTTGCGACCCCGGTCGGGGGAACAGGGGGGAGGCGACCCGGGGAGGGGTTGTGGGCTGGTAGTTGGCCAGCTGGGCCAGGTGGGCCTCTGAGCTGGGCTGCCTGGTCCAGTGAGGGGGGGTTCCTTTTCTTTTCTTTTCTTTTATTTTCTTTATTTTTCTTCTTCTTTTATTTGTAGTTTCTTTTATTTTTTTGTTTTACAAAAATTACCACTAGTGCCTAAATTTGTATTTATCAACAAACTACTGTGAGATTAATCCTTAACCCATAATAAAATAGTTTTAGCATTTTATAAATTCAATAGGCATTTGTTTAATTGTTTTCACTATTGTTTTAATTGTTTTAGAGCCTTTAAACATTTTGTCAAAGCTTGGTTTCTCCACCATAATTACTTACGATTTATTTGACACAACCTGAACATTTTAGTTTTAATATTCGAAAATATTTTATTGTTTGCTTGATTTTGAATTTTAATTTGAATCGTTTTTGAACTAACTCGAGTTTATCAACAGTAATCGAGGTGACGTGGCACCATTAGCAGAGGTTTACTGTAGCTTGATTATCCGGGCGTCACAATTCTCCTCCACTACAAGAAATCTCGTCCCGAGATTTAAGAGGGAAGTAAAGGGGGAAGGTTCGGGTTACGAAATTCTAGGGAGTGTTCTTGGTCTTGGTTGTTCTTCTCGAAGAGGTTGATCCATTACATTGATGTCTTCATTCTGCTGTTTCAGGACATCATGATGAAGTTGTCGTCCTTTCTTCGGGAACTCCATCGTACTTACGAAAGAATAAGGGGGTATTCTGGAAGAATGGGACCTCTGCAAGGTTGACTATCTGGTAGCTAACATCGGGGAAGGTGGCGGAAAGTAACTCTCGAACTGGAACTTTAAGAAAATATCGAGAGCAAAGTAAGAAGGTACCATGAGAAGTTTCAAGCGGGTACGCAATCGTTCGATGCCTGAAACAAAGTGTAAAAGGGGTCCAGATCAATGGGAGTAAGTTTTGTGTCTGATACCAGAACTGATGATCTCTCGGGAGGTGACTCGTGAATTATATACGAGGCCACGCGCGAGGAATAACCTTGGGAACAGGGGGTGTACAGGAGAGTCAGGTTTGGATCCTGTGGAACTGTGGGTTATGGGCCCACCATGTGGATTAAAAGTAGAAAGGTCGTTGGCATCTTACACGGTCATGATAGCAAGACATGTCAGAGGGTAGCCTGTCGATTATGTCGGCAACAACGTCGATACCAAGGGCGAGGGACGAAGAGAACCATTTTTCTTGCTCGTTGAACGAGGCGGACCAATAGGCAAAGTTCTCGTCCATCGGTGGTTACCGGAATGTCATCGACAATAGTAACAGGGTCTTACTGACAGAACTGTACACCGAGGTGTTTACATAAGCAGGAGAATACTACTGCTTAGATCATATAGATCACCAGAAAGGTTAAACCAAACAATGGAAAGGAAAATATGATTATCAGATTAAACAGAACAATGGAAAGGAAAATGTGTTTAAACACATATTTCAAGGGTATATCCTCCCCAAGGGCAAGCAGAGCATGATATCCAGGACAGGATATAATGTAGAAAACTCTTTAGGTAAGGTGAGAGAAATTTCATGTCATTACCCATACAACGGTGTTTGGATAATTGAGCAAGAAATATTTAGCATCGGGCTTCAAATGTTCCTGTTGAAAATCAGAGTACCATAGACATGCTTCGAGATAGCATTGACATGGTCAATAGGTAAGATCAGGCCATGGATACACAAAGGATCCATCAGGAACAACTTATAGAGTAAGTCTTACAATTTCCTCCTGGAAGAATAGTTAACCTTGCTAAAAAGGAAATTATAAGAAAAGGTCCCCTGGCTAGGGGTGCTAAGCAAAGACACCACCTTACCGGGTTATGTAGAGACCAATGTTATAACTCTTGGAAATATGTTCCAACCATCATATCTGACCGAGATTCAGATCTGATTGGTGTCACGATACCTCGGACTTAGGATGCCTGAGAAGAAAAAGGTGCGAAACAAATTGACGATAAGACATCGTAAGATTTCTCGGGAAATGAACCATGGAAGCTAGTTCTAAAACAAAAGTTCATCATTAATACAAGGGGAGGGTTAGGAGGTGGCTGATGGTCTCAGCGACAATTCATCGAGATTTCCAGAAGATGGATTTCCACAATTATGTGAACAAGGAGATAGCTTTTGTCAGTTCAAATGATATAATGAGGTATGCTCGAGGAAACATACACGATTAAACATTGGTTGACGGTGCACCCGAAATACGGACTTAGGTAGCACAAACAATGTTAGAATGGCGATTCGATAACCAATGGTCTAAGATTGAAATGTTGACCATTAACTTCAAAGCAATAAGGTTGCTAGCAGTTTTAAAATTACTAGTCCATCTGTCGGTGTTCTTGTTAGGAACAACACGGGGACCAAGAAAGAATGGTGATGTTGAAGTATCATTTATATCGAGAATTCTCAAGAGGTGGGGCAATCCTCACAACATCCTTGACAAAAGGGCAGTAATACTACAAGGTAGATCGTAATACAAGCTGGATAGCAAGTTGCATCCATAACATGAACAAGTTTGTGATGAAAGGAAGGTAAGGATGATGTTGATGGTAACCCAAATTACCAAGGAACGAGGATGGCACTTATCATCTAGAATTCCATTGAAATCCTGGAAGGAGTCAAAATGTTGATGATGATCACGACAATTTGTTGTCGAGAGGATCCACGAAGAAGCAATTGAATAACGGTTGCATCACGCAGAAGGACTGATGCAACAAAACATTATTGGAGCCACAGATACGACACAAACTCAAAATCAAGCTTGCTGTTTTTAAGGCAAAATGATATGATGAGGAAGATCGATGTAAACTTAGCTCGTCGTCAAAAATTGTGCTTCGGGAAGAAGGACCATGTAGCACAGTTAAAATTTAGCACGATAATGATATAGCCAAACAGGCTAGGAATGACGTGATCGGGTACAAACTCGTATGTAAAGAAGATTACTAAGAGTTGTTGAACCGTAGTGCGGACTCGGTTCAGTTATCGGTGTCTTTGAGTGTTTAATAACTCGAGCCCATGAAAAATTGGAATCAGTGAGAAATAATAGCTGATGAAGACTCATAAGATGCAACACAGTTCTTAGATATTATCGAGATACCAGAGGGAAATACTCGACGGTAGATCAAGGTAGAGGTTGGACTGGTGTATTGACTTGCAAAAGACAAGTGCTTTAACTTGTCCGAGAAATGGTATTTAAAGGAGAACATGGTCGGAACCACGATTGCAAAGGATCAATTCATAGATACGAGATGATATTATATCAACGAATCAGTTAATATTACAAGAAGCTTCTACGGTAGGATCTACATCGTGTCCATGGGCATGAACACAAAGTTCAAGGTCGACTCCCACTTCTTCAATGTATAACCTTCCATTCACTTCTCATTTTCGAAGAAGTTGTAGTGTTGAAATTTTATCTGGCAAAATAGCAGAAGAGTATGACTCGTGCAAACTTTCAAGTTCACACATATCAAGGAAGGCATAGGTCCAACCCATCAGGGTATTGTAGGGACATATAACACAACCTTCAGGAGTAATAAACACAGGCTCGAAAGTAGAGCATGGTTGAAAAAGCAGAGGATACAATTTACCAAAGGCATTATATATCTGTGGAAAGGCTCACAAGGATATTGAGTATGAAGGACATTGTCGGATAAAATCCAACAAAGGAACCGATGGTCCACAAGGGATCTGATGTGAGCATCGGTACTCAACCAGAGGAAGAAGAATGCAAGGAGATCTGATTATAGAAACAACTGACTAACTCAAAGTTCAAATGCAAAAGAATTATGATTTCCAAATCAGGGGGTCAGAAGCAACGCTCTGATCAAGGATGGATAAGTTGAGTAGGCTTAGGGGTACAATCGATGGCAATTTGATAGGTCGAGATCCAGCTC
This sequence comes from Triticum aestivum, assembly GCF_018294505.1. Lineage (NCBI taxonomy): Eukaryota > Viridiplantae > Streptophyta > Magnoliopsida > Poales > Poaceae > Triticum > Triticum aestivum. The sequence continues at coordinate 33,143,288 of NC_057808.1, read as the reverse complement.
ATGTTAAAAATGATGTCTGAGCCGGAAGGATGAATTCTAGGATCTGATTGAGGATTGCGAGCATTCGCAACATATTGAATCAATGGACTCGAAAAGATAATGACAAGGGGTGCCAATAAGATTTCGAGACTTATGGGATTAATCATAATGCTAGTAAGCAAGAATTTCAAGAGCAATAGGCTCCTGAGGATTTTCGGAAGATCAAATGGTATTCTGAACACTTTTGTGATATACTTGAATCCACTGGGGATGAGCGGATACTCGGTAAGTGCGAGAATTATCCGTAGGTGTGACACCCAAAATTTTTAATTGGCTTTTCCAAACTTTTATTTTGATTTGAGGAGGGTATTTAAATTATCTTCTAAAGAACTCTCCCTCTCAAAAAATTTCTTTTATGACAAGTATTTTGTTTGGATTCACCCAAGACTTGGTTTTTGGTCTTGGAGGTTTTTCCCTTCTTATTTGGACTCAAAACCAAATGCGTTTCACTTGGGAAAATTTCTTTTGAAAAATCTTTTAAATAGCCCTATGGCATTTGGAATGATTTTCTCCCCTTTTCAAAATCTCCTCTTGCCATGACATGAGTGGAAATCCCCTCCCAAAAGCCATTCCCCATCCTTGTGTCAAGTTATACTTCAAATCCAGCAAGTTGACCCTCCCCATAATTTTTCTCCCATTTATTTCTTATCAAAAATTATTTCTGCCTTCTATTCTAGCTCTTGGAGATTTACAAAGGAGCTACCCTTTCTGCTTTGAGTTTTGTCTCCAAACCAATTTCCCTAGCTAGTCCTTTGAGCCCTCAACCAGGATCCATGAAGATCCACTAGTCTCTAGTTCAAATATTGCAAATTGTACTTGCTGCAAGTTTGGACCTTATTTGCCAAATTTGATGAAATTCATTTGAATCCTCCTCCTAAAAATCTGAGAAAATTCAGGCAGCCTCGGGGTACATTGAGAGGTCACCTCACCAAGTCCCAGCTCCAGAAAAAAATTTCTCCTTGCCAAATCATTTCGTCGAACACCTGCAGAGCATTGTCAATGTCATGTTCAGAAATTCAGAGTAACAGTTTCAGTGAGCACTGTCGTTTTCTTCAGAACCTGTTGTCGATCTCGCCAGTAGCCGGTGTGGCGCCTTGCTCCATGTTCTCTCCTTCTTATCCCTGTGCCGCACGATCTCCTGGAGACTTGCGGGCGTCGGCGACGAGCGGGAGGAGGTGCGCCACCCGTGAGCGACGGCAGCAGCGGCTTTGCAGCTGCCAGAGAGAGGCGCAGCGTGGCCGGCGCCGTCCAGCGCCGCCCAAGCCACCGGAGGCCGCCGCGTGGCCATCCACTCCCCCGTGCGCGTTGCCATCCTTCGTCGTGAACTGGTAGGCGCAGAGCGCGCTCTCTTTCGCCGCCGTGCCCGTATGGCCGCCCCGTCGAGGATCAGCGCATTACGCCAAGCCCGACCGAGGTTTAGCAGTGGAACGGCACCAGTGAACCTCCCTGATGCTGCCTGACCACCTAAACACACTGCCCAACCACTGCCTCGTCGTCATCGCTCGCTGGAGCTATCCCGTTCACGGCCACCCCCTCGGATCGCCTATAAATAGAGGCCCCGAGCTCGAACTCGAACCCACACCACCTCTGCACTCCACCAATACCACGCCAAGCCACTAGAAGAGCCCCGAGGGAGCCTTCTTCCCCAACTCCGGCTGCCTCGACCCGCCAGGGGACCCAGCTCGATTCGCTCCCGTGCGTGCACCCCTACCCCTCAGCTCTTGCCAGTAGCCTTCTAGTGCATCCACTCTGCTGACCCGCGCTTCAATTTGGAGTTTGCAGCACCCACCGGAGTACTCCACCATTGCCCGAACCACCGTCCGCCGGAGAAAGTGTCGCCGTCGACGTGGTGCTCTCCGCCGGCCAAGTCCACCACCCACCGACGCGGAAGAACACACTGAACCTCTTGGTACCCTCCGATCTCTCTATCTCGCCGCGGTTCAACGCCGGCGACCACCGCAGCCTTCGGGCGCCGGCGAGCTCCGTTGGCCGTTTTCAAACCTGACGTGTGGACCCCCCCGTCTGCCTCTCTTCTTTTCCCCCTCGAACCGTTTTCTGTTGGCGCCTTCGGGCAAATACGTTTTCTCTTTGGGCTGGCGCCTTTTACTCCGAACCGTTTTCTGTTTTCTCAGTAAAGTCCCTGGATCTTTTCTGTTTCATCACAGATTAGTCCCTGGACTAAAACCCTTATATCTTTTTAATAAAAGATGATTTTTGAGTGATTCTTTTTCTTTCAGTCTTTTATTTTTGTCTAGTTTTTTATAGTATTTATTTGGAAAAAAATTGGAACAAATTTTATGCACGCGATGATTTTCACGTTAGTGTACGTTTTCGCTATACCGTAGGTTCCGGAAGAGGTGACGGAGCCAAGAACTTCGCCGAGCTAGACTCCGACTTCTCCGAACCAGGCAAGCATGTTTGAACCTTTGATATGACGGGTGTTTTGCATGTTTGCTTGAATGGTTTGTGCATGGCATATGAGCATCGGTGAGTATCTCGTTGCATGTAAGGCAACTATCCGTGAGTTCCGAAGTTACTGTGATCTCTGATGAGAGATGGCCTAGTCATGTGGTGACATGAAAGGCAGTAAGGTGGTATTGTTGTAGCATGCCAGCCTTACGACATCCGATAAACTCCGACGTTAACGTGGACTGAGTCACGTTATCGTTCTTCCCCTTCCGTGCTGCCACATGTTTTCTGCCGAGAATACGGTTTAGTAAGTTGTTAACCTCTTTCCGTGTACACACCAAATAGAGGGGCCGGGATGAGGGTTCCATGGCCCTGGATTAAAGCCAGTCATCCGGTCAGGGGGCATGGGTGTTTCCGGTTGGGACCGAGAGGGGGGCACCCCTTAGAGCGCGCGTATATAAATTTGATCCCATGCTACGCGAGGTTGTAGCCTCCCCGTCTCAAGGTTTTTCTTGAACGTTGCCGAGGGTGATTCCTGGCTTCGGAATGTTGAATGGGTGTGTACTGGTTAGATGTGTTTCTCCTAAAACACCGTAAACGGAACTAGTCCTTGTGACTACTGAAATCCGTTGGCTGTGGTTAAAGTACAAACTCTGCAGAGTCAAATCCTCCCGAGTCATCGTGTCTATGGTCAAGGGCCATGGCCAGTATATCCATATCTATGTCAATCCTCGTGGTAAATCCCCGGTGAACAAGCCTGAGTGGTAAACTTGGTTGAACGTTATTCCTGTGGATGGACTAACCTTGTTGTTTATCTCATACCTGATTATTCCCTTGAAATGATTTAAATTCTTGAGCTACTGAGATATTAAGTAACGAAATATAAGCCCTTTATGTGATGTCGCTCAGACGTCCGACTGTGGCCCTCTCGTTATTTACTTTTGATATAAGCCCTTTATGTGATGTCGCTCAGACGTCCGACTGTGGCACTCTTGTTATTTACTTTTGATATAAGCCCTTTATGTGATGTCGCTCAGACGTCCGACTGTGGCACTCTTGTTATTTACTTTTGATATAAGCCCTTTATGTGATGTCGCTCAGACGTCCGACTGTGGCACTCTTGTTATTTACTTTTGATATAAGCCCTTTACGTGATGCCGCTCAGACGTCCGACTGTGGCACTCTTGTTATTTACTTTTGATATAAGCCCTTTATGTGATGTCGCTCAGACGTCCGACTGTGGCACGCACTGTCATTTATATTCTATTATAAGCCCTTTATGTGGTGTCGCCCTGACGCCCGACTGCGGCATTGTTATTCTTTTTGTATCCTTTCGAGGAGTCATTCAGACACTCGATTGGCCCTCAGTATTACTTTGGGATTTCGGGAGGATTACCGCCCGACTCCCCTTTTACTTCCCATGCATTAGCATCTCATTATCTGAGTGCGCTTGTTAATCTGTTCATATGCATCATGTTTACATTTGTTATATCTTATGTCCGAACTGTCTTGCGAGTACTTTCATAGTACTCACCTGGCTTGTTGATTTGGCCAGATGTTGACGAGGGCGATCTCATGGATGAAGAGTTTGATAGTGAGTCCGACGCCTAGAGGAGTCCCAGTCAGTCCCGTGCGATCCTGGATATTGGTCACTTGTATTATATACGCTTCCGCAACCCACAATAAGTCTCCTCGAGCCTCACTCCGATGCTCGAAGAGCTGTTAGATTTAGGAGTCATGTCACCCACTTCGCTGTGATATATCCACCACCGCTTTTATTCGTGAGTTAGTAGTTATATCACCCTATCCGCCTTTATGTGTCATTGGCGTGTTTTTAATAAATTGTTGAGCAGTCTCCGCTCAACCTTGTATTATATTTAGTACTCCTGGTTTTTCTTCTGTGATCAAGAAATTGTCTACCCGTGAGAAGGAATTCTTCTCTACTGGTCCGTAAAAGGGATCGGTTTCCCAATAAATATTTTTATTGGAAAACCGGTCGTGACAAGCTTGGTATCAGAGCCAGGCTGACTCTAGGAAGCCACTAGGGGCGATCGCTAATCGGTTATTAGCGTCTTTAGCGCTTTTTCAGAATTTTGCAAATGTAGCTATTTTCTGTTGGTCATCATAAATTTATGATTTGACTACTCAGAATTTTTGCCTACTTTTGTAGATGGCTGGCAACGACTGCGAGACTCGGGTGTTCACTAATGTGCCCGAGGGGTTTGTCAAACTCCTCGTCTCCATCACCAAGCTCGCGATCGGGCCAGCAACGCGTCCGGAGTTCACGCTTTACCAGCACAAGCTCAGCGACGACGTGTCTATGCACCAGGCCGTGGTGCAATTCAAGGGAGGACGTTCTGCGTCTCGCCACTTCCGTTTTGTGCGAAGGGCCATGCCTACGGAGAGGCATGCCATGCAGATGGCTGCCCGTGAGGCGATAGCTCGCCTTGGGACATTCTTCCTTCGATGAAGACTCGTCGCTACCGCTACCTCCCATGCCATGTGCCATATACTTGTCACTATGCATTCGCCTGCCATAGGGGAGAGCGAGATGAAGCTATCGGGATGCTCGTTGAGTATCTCAAAGCTCTGGAGGAAGATTTTGACAACCTCGTGGACGATCTTGTGGCTGCCCGGATGGACTTAGTTCGGGGCGGTCCTGCCAGCAGGAAGGAGCTTCTCCACATGGCACCGCCACTGACTTTCGTCTCGTCCTCAGCATCTTATGCACCGGCCATTTTGGCCACTGCTCGCCGTCTGCCTACCACTGAGGAGTTCGACCGAGTCATCGCTCCTACTCCAGTCAGAGCTGCACCGCCTGCCGCACCCGCACTGCCGCCTGTCGCACCCGCGCCATCACCTTAGCGCAGTGCTACGCGCCTGGAGCCAACTAGGGAGGAGGTGGAGGTTGAGTCTCCTGCACCTCTGGGTCTTACCCTCGGCAAGGGGAAGGACATCTTCACCATCTCCGACTGAGTGCGCCGAGTAGCCGCGCGTTGTGTCTGCATGTATGATATGTTTTTTATGTACGTTAGTTTGTAGTTTTCATGTGCGCTTCATGTAGGATCCCGGAGGAGTATGCTAGCCTAAATAACATGTCAGGAGTGTGTGCGCACATCCTGAGTGATGTATCGTATGTTCGCGTATCGCGTGTAAGATATGTGCTACGCGGCCCTTCTCCGTGCGAAATCGTTTATGTTTTCTTGAAAAATCTTGAGGTCTTTTAAATTTTTACCTTTGCAAGATTTTCCTTGTGCCACACAGTCCTTCTCATGAGTTTTGCAAAATAATACCCCAGAGTGGAAAATGTCTCGTCCGTGGACTCGTTCCATGCCCAATCAACCAGAAGAAGTTTATGGAACCCAAACTAGCAACAACTTCACTCAGGGACAGTCTAGTCAACAGGACAGCGAAGCAGCCTTATCTCAAGTATGCCGCCTTTTCGAACAAAGCCAACAGCAACACCAAGAAATGATGAATCACGTCATCAATATGGGGAATCACCGCGAGCCATACCAACCACACTCCAAGTTGTCGGAATTGCAGAAGACACGCCCTCCAACGTTTGCTCACACTGATAGGCCACTTGAAGCCGATGATTGGCTTCGTGACATCGAAAGAAAGCTGATTATTGCTCAGTGCTCAGATCATGAGAAGGTGCTTTTTGCACCTCACTACCTCACTGGAGCAGCTGCAGCATGGTGGGAAAACTTCCTACACATGCATCCCAGTGAACACAACATCACCTGGGAAGAGTTTAAGGAAGGCTTTCGTGGGGCACACATCCCCAGGAGCATCATAAAAATCAAGAAAAGAGAATTTGATGACCTGAAGCAAAGAGGCATGTCAGTGACAGAATACAACCGTCAGTTTACCCAGCTATCTCGTTATGCCTACGATGAGCATATGACTGAGAACAAAAGGATGGAAAAGTTTTTGGACGGCCTGGCGCCATCATTAAGATGCCAACTGGTCGTACACACTTTCCCGGATTTTAAAACTCTAGTTGACAAGGCCATTACCTTGGAGAATGAGTGCCGCAGTCTGGAAGATATTCGTAAGCGGAAAAGGGACAAGACGACTCTTGCTCGCAACAACCGAAGCAAGACTAATGTTCAGAGGAATGAAGCAAGAAAATCCACGACTACTGATCTAAGGCCAACCAGACAGTTTCATTCCAGGGACAAGGACTTCACGTACCGTCCAGGGGTCACTTGCTATGCTTGTGGTGAAGAAGGGCACTATGCCAAACAGTGCCCAAAGCCAAGGAACTCGGTCCCCAAGCCGAACAATGGTGGGAATAATCCAGCCCCCAAGCGCAACAATTTCAACCCCAACAACAATCACAGGAAGGGTCACCTGAACCATGTGACCAGGGAAGAAGCGCAGAATGCCCCAGACATCGTGCTCGGTACGTTCCCTGTCAACACAGTACCTGCCACGGTTTTGTTTGATTCTGGAGTTTCTCACTCGTTCATTTCGAAGAGTTTTGTTTTACAACATGGTTTTCCGATACTTCCTTTGGAAAAATCTATGATCATCAAATCCCCCAGGAATAAGCAGATCGCTCAGAGTTACTGCCAAGGAGTGATCATTGAGTTCGAAGGACTAAAGTTTCAAGCTAATCTCATCGTGTTGGAAAATAAAGGACTGGATGTCATCCTAGGGATGGACTGGTTGACCACCAACAAGGGATTTATTGATTGTTTCAATCGGACTGTGATTCTCACCCATCATCACGGCAAGACAATAAAGGTTACAGCTCAAGAAAGACGACGGTCACGGCAACCAAAGCTGAACAAAGTGGACATTTCAGAATTGAGAAAAGTTCCAGTGGTGTGCGAATTTCCCGACGTGTTCCCTGAAGAACTACCAGGCATGCCACCAGACCGAGAGATAGAGTTCAGCATTGAACTAGCACCTGGCACCACTCCCATCTATAAGAAACCTTATAGAATGGCACCCTCAGAGTTGGTAGAATTGAAGAAGCAAATAAAAGAATTACTGGACAAAGGATTTATTCGAGCCAGCTCCTCGCCATGGGGTTCGCCAGTATTGTTCGCCAAGAAAAAGGATGGGACACTGAGATTGTGTATAGACTATCGAGCCCTCAATATGGTCACCATCAAAAACAAATATCCGATGCCACGGATAAATGATTTGTTTGACCAGCTCGCACAAGCCAAGGTGTTCTCAAAAATTGATTTAAGATCGGGATACCATCAACTAAAAGTACGGACAGAGGATATCCCTAAGACAGCATTCACCTCCAGATACGGATTATATGAGTTCACAGTAATGCCGTTTGGACTGACGAACGCCCCCGCATATTTCGTCCACCTCATGAACAAAGTGTTTATGAAATTTATGGACAAATTTGTTGTGGTGTTCATCGACGATATTCTGGTATACTCAAGGACACCAGAAGAACATGCTGAACATCTCAGAATTGTTTTGGGAGAATTAAGGAAACATCAATTGTACGCCAAATTTAGCAAGTGTGAATTTTGGCTAAGACAAGTTGGTTTTCTAGGCCATATATTAACCCAAGAAGGCATGGCCGTAGACCCAGAAAAAGTCAAAGCCATACTTGACTGGAAACCACCAGCCAACGTGACAGATGTGCGAAGTTTCCTAGGAATGGCCGGATATTACAGAAGATTTATTGAAGGATTCTCCACTGTGGAAAAACCAATGACACAGTTGCTCAAGAAAGACAAGAAGTTTGTATGGACAGAAGCATGCGAGAAAAGCTTCCAAGAACTCAAGAATAAACTAACAACTGCACCGGTCTTAACTGTGCCAGACATACACAAGAGTTTTGAAGTGTATTGTGACGCATCTCGGAAGGGCCTCGGATGTGTACTGATGCAGGATGGCAAAGTTGTCGCATATGCTTCCAGGCAACTACGGAAGCATGAGGAAAATTATCCTACTCATGACTTGGAGCTAGCAGCGGTCATCCATGCACTCAAGGAGTGGTGGCACTTTCTGTTGGGAAATCGTTGTGAAATATATACGGACCATAAGAGCCTTAAATATATTTTCACACAACCAGAGCTAAATTTACGACAACGACGCTGGTTGGAATTGGTCAAGGACTATGATGTCGGCATTCACTACCATCCAGGGAAAGCAAATGTAGTGGCAGATGCTCTTAGTCGGAACCCCAGCCCGGGCAACGACAGTCCACAGAACTTGAGGCCTGAGTTTCAGCAGGAGTTCGTTAGACTCAACATGGTGTTAGTCTCTGAGGGCTCCGTATCAAATCTGGAGATACATCCCACCCTAATGGAACAGATTAAGAAGGCTCAGCAAGGGCATCCCAGCATCGAAGGAATAAAGAGAAAAATGAGCCTTGGCAAAGCTTCAGAGTTCGTCACAGACAATGAAGGAATATTATGGTACGGGGACAGAATTTGCTTACCTAACATTGAGGAACTCAAGCAACAAATCCTAACCAAAAGCCACACCGCCCCATACTCGATCCACCCTGGAGGAACCAAAATGTACAAAGACATTCAGGAAAGATTTTGGTGGCACGGTATGAAAAGGGATATAGCTGCATTTATTGCTTGTTTTCATGTCAGCGCATTAAAGCCGAGCATCAAAAGCCAGCAGGGCTACTCCAGCCAAACAGGATACCTGAGTGGAAATGGGATGAAATTGGAATGGACTTCATCGTCGGACTACCTCGATCGCAACACGGAAATGATGCCATATGGGTCATCACAGATAGGCTAACCAAGGTAGCACATTTCATTCCCGTGAAGACGACCTACTCCACTCAAAGGCTAGCCAAGCTTTATCTCTCCCGTATAGTTTGTCTCCATGAAGTCCCAAAGACTATAATATCCGACCGAGGCACTCAATTTGTCTCTAAATTCTGGGATCACTTACAACAAGCTTTGGGAACTCAACTAGCTTTCAGTATAGCGTACCACCCTCAGACTGATGGACAAACGGAACGCGTGAACCAAATCCTACAGGACATGCTGAGAGCCTGTGTGCTCACCTATGGATCCAGTTGGGAAGAAAGTTTGCCATATGCCGAGTTTGCTTACAACAACAGTTACCAAGCCAGCTTACAAATGGCACCCTTTGAAGCATTGTACGGACGGAGTGTCGTACCCCACTAAATTGGTCAGAGATAGGTGACAGTCGTATCTTCGGCCCAGACATGCTCAAGGAGGCCGAGGAGAAAGTTAAACAGATTAGGGACAGACTCAAGACAGCTCAAAGCCGACAGAAGAGCTATTACGATCAAAAACATCGTGAGGTCAGCTTTGAACCCGGTGAATACGTATACCTCCAAGTGTCTCCTATGAGGGGCCTGCAACGGTTCAAAATTAAGGGGAAGCTAGCCCCGAGATTTATTGGACCCTTCTGTATAGTTGCACGAAGAGGCACGGTAGCCTACCAGCTAGACCTACCCAAGGAGCTGTCAGACGTCCATGACGTGTTCCACGTCTCACAATTGAGAAAATGCGTGAACAGCCCGAAAAAGCAGGTATCTCATGAAAGCATTGATGTGCAACCAGACCTCACCTACAGAGAGCGTCCAGTAAAGATATTGGAAGAGTCTGAAAGGAGGACCCGTCAGAAAACAATAAAATTCTTCAAGGTTCAGTGGAGCAATCACACCAAGGATGAAGCTACATGGGAAAGAGAAGATTTCCTTCTGGCAGAGTACCCACATCTATTTGAGGATCAGCTGAAATCTCGAGGACGAGATTTTTCCTAAGGGGGTAGGTGTTGTGACACCCAAAATTTTTAATTGGCTTTTCCAAACTTTTATTTTGATTTGAGGAGGGCATTTAAATTTTCTTCTAAAGAACTCTCCCTCTCAAAAAATTTCTTTTATGACAAGTATTTTGTTTGGATTCACCCAAGACTTGGTTTTTGGTCTTGGAGGTTTCTCCCTTCTTATTTGGACTCAAAACCAAATGCTTTTCACTTGGGAAAATTTCTTTTGAAAAATCTTTTAAATAGCCCTATGGCATTTGGAATGATCTTCCCCTTTTCAAAATCTCCTCTTGCCATGACATGAGTGGAAATCCCCTCCCAAAAGCCATTCCCCATCCTTGTGTCAAGTTATACTTCAAATCCAGCAAGTTGACCATCCCCATAATTTTTCTCCCATTTATTTCTTATCAAAAATTATTTCTGCCTTCTATTCTAGCTCTTGGAGATTTACAAAGGATCTACCCTTTCTGCTTTGAGTTTTGTCTCCAAACCAATTTCGCTAGCTAGTCTTTTGAGCCCTCAACCAGGATCCATGAAGATCCACTTCAAATATTTCAAATTGTACTTGCTGCAAGTTTGGACCTTATTTGCCAAATTTGATGAAATTCATTTGAATCCTCCTCCTAAAAATCTGAGAAAATTCAGGCAGCCTCGGGGTACATTGAGAGGTCACCTCACCAAGTCCCAACTCCAGAAAAAAATTTCTCCTTGCCAAATCATTTCGTCGAACACCTGCAGAGCATTGTCAATGTGAAATTCAGAGTAACAGTTTCAGTGAGCACTGTCGTTTTCTTCAGAACCTGTTGTCGATCTCGCCAGTAGTCGGTGTGGCGCCTTGCTCCCTGTTCTCTCCTTCTTATCCCTGCGCCGCACGATCTCCTGGAGGCTTGCGGGCATCAGCGACGAGCAGGAGGAGGTGCGCCACCCGTGAGCGACGGCAGCAGCGGCTTTGCGGCTGCCAGAGAGAGGCGCATCGTGGCCGGCGCTGTCCAGCGCCGCCCAAGCCACCGGAGGCCGCCGCGTGGCCATCCACTCCCCCGTGCGCGCTGCCATCCTTCGTCGTGACTTGGTAGGCGCGGAGCGCGGTCTCTGCCGCCGCCGTGCCCGTACGGCCGCCCTGTCGAGGATCGGCGCATTACGCCAAGCCCGACCGAGGTTTAGCAGTGGAACGGCACCAGTGAACCTCCCTGATGCTGCCTGACCACCTAAACCCACTGCCTAACCACTGCCTCGCCGTCATCGCTCGCCGGAGCTATCCCGTTCACGGCCACCCCCTCGGATCGCCTATAAATAGAGGCCCCGAGCTCGAACTCGAACCCACACCACCTCTGCACTCCACCAATACCACGCCAAGCCACTGGAAGAGCCCCGAGGGAGCCTTCTTCCCCAACTCCGGCCGCCTCGACCCGCCACGGGACCCAGCTCGATTCGCTCCCGTGCATGCACCCCTACCCCTCAACTCTTGCCAGTAGCCTTCTAGTGCATCCACTCTGCTGACCCGCGCTTCAATTTGGAGTTTGCAGCACCCACCGGAGTGCTCCACCATCGCCCGAACCACCGTCCGCCGGAGAAAGTGTCGCCGTCGACGTGGTGCTCTCCGCCGGCCAAGTCCACCACCCACCGATGTGGAAGAACACACTGAACCTCTTGGTACCCTCCAATCTCTCTATCTCGCCACGGTTCAACGCCGGCGACCACCGCAGCCTTCGGGCGCCGGCAAGCTCCGTTGGCCGTTTTCAAACCTGACATGTGGACCCTCCCCCCCCCGTCAGCCTCTCTTCTTTTCCCCCTCGAACCGTTTTCTGTTGGCGCCTTCAGGCAAATACGTTTTCTCTTTGGGCTGGCGCCTTTTACTCCGAACCGTTTTTTGTTTTCTCAGTAAAGTCCCTGGATCTTTTCTGTTTCATCACAGATTAGTCCCTGGACTAAAACCCTTATATATTTTTAATAAAAGATGATTTTTGAGTGATTCTTTTTCTGTCAGTCTTGTATTTTTGTCTAGTTTTTTATAGTATTTATTTGGAAAAAATTTGGAACAAATTTTATGCACGCGATGATTTTCACGTTAGTGTACGTTTTCGCTATACCGTAGGTTCCGGAAGAGGTGACGGAGCCAAGAACTTCGCCGAGCTAGACTCCGACTTCTCCGAACCAGGCAAGCATGTTTGAACCTTTGATATGATGGGTGTTTTGCATGTTTGCTTGAATGGTTTGTGCATGGCATATGAGCATCCGGAGGCCGCCGCGTGGCCATCCACTCCCCCGTGCGCGCTGCCATCCTTCGTCGTGAACTGGTAGGCGCGGAGCGCGGTCTCTGCCGCCGCCGTGCCCGTACGGCCGCCCTGTCGAGGATCGGCGCATTACGCCAAGCCCGACCGAGGTTTAGCAGTGGAACGGCACCAGTGAACCTCCCTGATGCTGCCTGACCACCTAAACCCACTGCCCAACCACTGCCTCGCCGTCATCGCTCGCCGGAGCTATCCCGTTCACGGCCACCCCCTCGGATCGCCTATAAATAGAGGCCCCGAGCTCGAACTCGAACCCACACCACCTCTGCACTCCACCAATACCACGCCAAGCCACTGGAAGAGCCCCGAGGGAGCCTTCTTCCCCAACTCCGGCCGCCTCGACCCGCCACGGGACCCAGCTCGATTCGCTCCCGTGCATGCACCCCTACCCCTCAACTCTTGCCAGTAGCCTTCTAGTGCATCCACTCTGCTGACCCGCGCTTCAATTTGGAGTTTGCAGCACCCACCGGAGTGCTCCACCATCGCCCGAACCACCGTCCGCCGGAGAAAGTGTCGCCGTCGACGTGGTGCTCTCCGCCGGCCAAGTCCACCACCCACCGATGTGGAAGAACACACTGAACCTCTTGGTACCCTCCAATCTCTCTATCTCGCCACGGTTCAACGTCGGCGACCACCGCAGCCTTCGGGCGCCGGCAAGCTCCGTTGGCCGTTTTCAAACCTGACATGTGGACCCTCCCCCCCCCCCCGTCAGCCTCTCTTCTTTTCCCCCTCGAACCGTTTTCTGTTGGCGCCTTCAGGCAAATACGTTTTCTCTTTGGGCTGGCGCCTTTTACTCCGAACCGTTTTCTGTTTTCTCAGTAAAGTCCCTGGATCTTTTCTGTTTCATCACAGATTAGTCCCTGGACTAAAACCCTTATATCTTTTTAATAAAAGATGATTTTTGAGTGATTCTTTTTCTGTCAGTCTTGTATTTTTGTCTAGTTTTTTATAGTATTTATTTGGAAAAAATTTGGAACAAATTTTATGCACGCGATGATTTTCACGTTAGTGTACGTTTTCGCTATACCGTAGGTTCCGGAAGAGGTGACGGAGCCAAGAACTTCGCCGAGCTAGACTCCGACTTCTCCGAACCAGGCAAGCATGTTTGAACCTTTGATATGACGGGTGTTTTGCATGTTTGCTTGAATGGTTTGTGCATGGCATATGAGCATCGGTGAGTATCTCGTTGCATGTAAGGCAACTATCCGTGAGTTCCGAAGTTACTGTGATCTCTGATGAGAGATGGCCTAGTCATGTGGTGACATGAAAGGCAGTAAGGTGGTATTGTTGTAGCATGCTAGCCTTACAACATCCGATAAACTCTGACGTTAACGTGGACTGAGTCACGTTATCGTTCTTCCCCTTTCGTGCTGCCACATGTTTTCTGCCGAGAATACGGTTTAGTAAGTTGTTAACCTCTTTCCGTGTACACACCAAATAGAGGGGCCGGGATGAGGGTTGCATGGCCCTGGATTAAAGCCAGTCATACGGTCAGGGGGCATGGGTGTTTCCGGTTGGGACCGAGAGGGGGGCACCCCTTAGAGCGCGCGTATATAAATTTGATCCCATGCTACGCGAGGTTGTAGCCTCCCCGTCTCAAGGTTTTTCTTGAACGTTGCCGAGGGTGATTCCTGGCTTCGGAATGTTGAATGGGTGTGTACTGGTTAGATGTGTTTCTCCTAAAACACCGTAAACGGAACTAGTCCTTGTGGCTACTGAAATCCGTTGGCTGAGGTTAAAGTACAAACTCTGCAGAGTCAAATCCTCCCGAGTCATCGTGTCTATGGTCAAGGACCATGGCCAGCATATCCATATCTATGTCAATCCTCGTGGTAAATCCCCGGTGAACAAGCTTGAGTGGTAAACTTGGTTGAACGTTATTCCTGTGGATGGACTAACCCTGTTGTTTATCTCATACCTGATTATTCCCTTGAAATGATTTAAATTCTTGAGCTACTGAGATATTAAGTAACGAAATATAAGCCCTTTATGTGATGTCGCTCAGACGTCCGACTGTGGCCCTCTCGTTATTTACTTTTGATATAAGCCCTTTATGTGATGTCGCTCAGACGTCCGACTGTGGCACTCTTGTTATTTACTTTTGATATAAGCCCTTTATGTGATGTCGCTCAGACGTCCGACTGTGGCACTCTTGTTATTTACTTTTGATATAAGCCCTTTATGTGATGTCGCTCAGACGTCCGACTGTGGCACTCTTGTTATTTACTTTTGATATAAGCCCTTTACGTGATGCCGCTCAGACGTCCGACTGTGGCACTCTTGTTATTTACTTTTGATATAAGCCCTTTATGTGATGTCGCTCAGACGTCCGACTGTGGCACGCACTGTCATTTATATTCTATTATAAGACCTTTATGTGGTGTCGCCCTGACGCCCGACTGCGGCATTGTTATTCTTTTTGTATCCTTTCGAGGAGTCATTCAGACACTCGATTGGCCCTCAGTATTACTTTGGGATTTCGGGAGGATTACCGCCCGACTCCCCTTTTACTTCCCATGCATTATCATCTCATTATCTGAGTGCGCTTGTTAATCTGTTCATATGCATCATGTTCACATTTGTTATATCTTATGTCCGAACTGTCTTGCGAGTACTTTCATAGTACTCACCTGGCTTGTTGATTTGGCCAGATGTTGACGAGGGCGATCTCATGGATGAAGAGTTTGATAGTGAGTCCGACGCCTAGAGGAGTCCTAGTCAGTCCCGTGCGATCCTGGATATTGGTCACTTGTATTATATACGCTTCTGCCACCCACAATAAGTCTCCTCGAGCCTCACTCCGACGCTCGAAGAGCTGTTAGATTCAGGAGTCATGTCACCCACTTCGCTGTGATATATCCACCACCGCTTTTATTCGTGAGTTAGTAGTTATATCACCCTATCCGCCTTTATGTGTCATTGGCGTGTTTGTAATAAATTGTTGAGCAGTCTCCGCTCAACCTTGTATTATATTTAGTACTCCTGGTTTTTCTTCTGTGATCAAGAAATTGTCTACCCGTGAGAAGGAATTCTTCTCTACTGGTCCGTAAAAGGGATCGGTTTCCCAATAAATAGGGGTATTCAGGTGACAAAGAACAGCAAGGCAGTAAGCTCAATGATTCTCGGAACAACAGAGATAATTTCGGGGTATCTTGTAATAACAAGATCAACTGGGAAACATTGTATGAATGGCGAGTATACGCGGTTATCCATAGGAGTTTATCGATGAAAGGGAATTGCAAAAGCGATGAACACAAGTTCTCGGGTTATCAGCGGAGAGTATCTTCAGGGTCTTCACGTACAGCAGACGATCATCAGTAATAAGGGGCTCTCCGGGTGAAAGTGATAACGAGATCCTAATGTTATATTTAGCAAAATTCGCTTAACCCGAATAGAAGAGAGATCAGAGTCCCAGAGTATAGGCAAGGAGTAAAAGATCCTAATACCACCCAATGATGACGTGGGCCCGTAAGACACACAGCCATGTTAGTAAAAGTTTTGCAATGTCTAGACTCGACTTCGGCCAAGGAGTGTGGAAAGGGGGATTCCTACAGGCAGTCGGCTCTGATACCAACTTGTGACGCCCCCGATTTGACCGTACACTAATCATGCACGCAAATGTGTACGATCAAGATCAGGGACTCACGGGAAGATATCACAACACAACTCTAAAACATAAATAAGTCATACAAGCATTATAATACAAGCCAGGGGCCTCGAGGGCTCGAATACAAGTGCTCGATCATAGACGAGTCAGCGGAAGCAACAATATCTGAGTACAGACATAAGTTAAACAAGTTTGCCTTAAGAAGGCTAGCACAAAAGTAGCAATGATCGAAAAGGCAAGGCCTCCAGCCTGGGACCTCCTAACTACTCCTCGAAGCCGAACTCCACGTAGAATCATCCTCGGGATCTCTAGCTCCTGGACTCCAGCATCTGGTTGCGACAATCAGGTATAGAAAGGAGGAAAAGAGGGAGAAAAGCAACCGTGAGTACTCATCCAAAGTACTCGCAAGCAAGGAGCTACACTACGTATGCATGTGTATATGTGTAAAGGGCCATATCGGTGGACTGAACTGCAGAATGCCAGAATAAGAGGGGGATAGCTAATCCTGTCGAAGACTACGCTTCTGGCCATCTCCATCTTGAAGCAAGTAGAAGAGAGTAGATTGAATTCCTCCAAGTAGCATCGCATAGCATAATCCTACCCGGCGATCCCCTCCTCATCACCCTGTTAGAGAGCGATCACCGGGTTATATCTGGCACTTGGAAGGGTGTGTTTTATTAAGTATCCAGTTCTAGTTGTCATAAGGCCAAGGTACAACTCCGGGTCGTCCTTTTACCGAGGGACACGGCTATTCGAATAGATAAACTTCCCTGCAGGGGTGCACCACATAACCCAACACGCTCGATCCCATTTGGTCGGACACACTTTTCTGGGTCATACCCGGCCTCGGAAGATCAACACGTCGCAGCCCCACCTAGGCTCAACAGAGAGGTCAACACGCCGGTCTAAATCCTATGCGTGCAGGGGTCTGGGCCCATCGCCCATTGCACACCTGCATGTTGCGAGGGCGGTCGGAAGCAGACCTAGCCTAGTAGGCGTTCCAGTCCAATCCGGCACGCGCCGCTCCGTTGCTGACGTCAAGAAGAGCTTCGGCTGATACCACGACGTCGGGATACCCATAACTACTCCCGCGTAGATGGTTAGTGCGTATAGACCAAATGGCCAGACTCAGATCAAATACCAAGAACTCGTTATGCGTGTTATGTCGAAGTAACCGCGGACGCCGTCCAGGGCCAGGCCCACCTCTCGCCTAGGTGGTCTCAACCTGCCCTGTCGCTCCGCCACAAAGATCCACTTGCGGGTACTCCTATGAGCCGACCCGACTTTAGTCATCACATGCGTCATGTATATAGTATAAAGTATATACCCGTGATCACCGCCCAAGTGATCACGGCCCGATAGTATAGCACACCAGACGGACAAGAATGTAGGGCCACTGATGGAAAACTAGCACCCTATACTAAGCATGTAGGATTGCAGGTAAAGGTATCAACAGTAGAAGCAAGGGCAGGCTATGCATCAGTATAGGATTAACGGAAAGCAGTAACATGCTACACTACTCTGATGCAAGCAGTATAGAGAAGAATAGGCGATATCTGGTGATCAAGGGGGGGCTTGCCTGGTTGCTCAGACAAGAAGGAGGGGTCGTCGGTGACGTAGTCGACCACAGGGGCATCAGCATCGTCACGGGGTCTACCGAAGAGAAGAGGGGGGAGAAACAGTAAATACATAGCAAGCAAGTGCATAACAGGACAACAGGCAGAGCTAGACGTGTTCTAACGCGGTATGAGGTGATACTGGTGAAGGGGGGAAACATCCGGGAAAGTATCCCCGGTGTTTCACGTTTTCGGACAGATGAACCGGAGGTGAAATGTTGCAGGTTCACTATGCTAGGGACGCGTGGCGGACGAACGGACTGCGTATTCGGATTCGTCTCGTCGTTCTGAGCAACTTTCATGTAGAAAGTATTTTCATCCGAGTTACGGATTATTTTATATGATTTTCTAAAGATTTAAACATTTTCTGGAATTTATTTAAATTAACAGAAAAGGGAAATATGACATCAGCATGATGCAATGCTGACGTCAGCAGGTCAACAGGTCGGCTGACCAGTCAACCAGACAGGTGGCGCCTACATGTCAGCCACTGCTAATTAACAGAGTTCAAATTAAACTAATCTGAGGTTAAATAGTTAATGGGCCCCACATGTCAGTCTCTGATTAGTAACTAATTAGGTTTTAATTATTAAAACATTTTAATTAATTAATATAGGCGGCGGGGCCCACGTGTCAGTGGCACTGGGCTGCCTGGTCAGCAGTTGACTGGGTCAACCCAGTCAACTGGGACCCACGAGCCCCACTGGCAGTGGCTCTGGGGTGGCCCCAGGCCAGCCACGTTGGCAGCCGGCGCCGGAGTGGCGCCGGCGACCAAATCAACGGCGGAGGCGCTCGGGACCTCGCCGGAATCGTGCTAGGGGCGGCCGTTTCGCGTGCGGTTGGCACCGTTCGAACACGCGCACGGCGCCGTGTCGGATGGTGGTGGTGGCTCGCCCGGGGACGGCCGGAATACCCATCGGCGGCGAGCATGGGCGGCGACGGCGTTCGGGGCCACGTCGGGAATGGGCTAGGGGGCACAAGAGGGCGAGAGGAAGGGCTCGCCGGGCTCCTGGGAACACCAGGAGCACGGCGGAGGGCTCGGACGGGGGCCATGGCAGCGGTGGCCACGGCGGTGACGCAGCAGGGCGGCGGGAGGGTGAGCGTGACGGGGGAGCGAGCTACGGGATGCGGTGAGCTAGGAGGGGAGGAGGAGGAGGTGGAGCTCACTGTGAGAGCGTAGGTTCTCGGCAGCGGGCGCGGGGAGAACCGGTGGAGCAGGTTGACGGCAAGGTCGCGCGGTGGCCGTAGATGAGGAAGAGGAAAAATGCCACGGCGGTGGCGCTCCCGGTCCCGATCCAATGTCGAGGAAGAAGAGGTGGACCACGACGGAGCTCCCGGACTTGTCGGAGTGGCGAACGATGGTCGGTGGCTGCGGGAACGATGGCGGCACGTCGGCGATGGCGCTCGGGTGAGGCGGGTGAGCGAGACAGAGAGGGGGGGAGCGTGTGGATCTGGGAGGCGCAGAGGCGGGCGAGAGGGGGGCAAGTGGGAGAGATGGGTGGAGGCCGAGGCGTCGGGGCGGCCTTATCCCCTCCCGGCGTCGGCGCCGGCGAGGTGGTCGGGCGGGGACGTGCCCCTGTTGCGACCCCGGTCGGGGGAACAGGGGGGAGGCGACCCGGGGAGGGGCTGTGGGCTGGTAGTTGGCCAGCTGGGCCAGGTGGGCCTGTGAGCTGGGCCGCCTGGTCCAGTGAGGGGGGGGGGGGTTCCTTTTCTTTTCTTTTCTTTATTTTTCTTCTTTTTTGATTTGTAGTTTCTTTTATTTTTTTGTTTTACAAAAATTACCACTAGTGCCTAAATTTGTATTTATCAACAAACTACTGTGAGATTAATCCTTAACCCATAATAAAATAGTTTTAGCATTTTATAAATTCAATAGGCATTTGTTTAATTGTTTTAATTGTTTTAGAGCCTTTAAACATTTTTTCAAAGCTTGGTTTCTCCACCATAATTACTTACGATTTATTTGACACAACCCGAACATTTTAGTTTTAATATTCGAAAATATTTTATTGTTTGCTTGATTTTGAATTTTAATTTGAATCGTTTTTGAACTAACTCGAGTTTATCAACAGTAACCGAGGTGACGTGGCACCATTAGCAGAGGTTTACTGTAGCTTGATTATCCGGGCATCACATAACAGGTAGAATTGGCCAGTTAGTTGCTGTTGATCTGGCGAACAAATACCTAGTTTAAGGTTTATCTAAAATTGGGGAGTTGTTGAACGTTGAGGATTACCTAGTTTAATGTTGTGAATAATTTCCTGTGGCCTGATTTGCACTTGTTGTTAGAATTAGAGATAGATGCAGCTTTGGAGTTCGATGAACAGTAATTGGGTTCACGTTTTCTGTTCTGCTTTTGCTGTCACCCGTTTCGTTTTACTTCGCATACTGTCTTGTCTGTTTAAAAAAAGTAACAGATGATTCTGAATTATGGATGCAGCCTACAGTACATCGAGATGGAAGGTGAAAGCAGTTTTGCTAACCAGCAAGTAATGAGTAAGAAGAAAGAGATTACTAAGAAGGTTAGCATCTACATTTCTTGTTTATAAAAGTACAAGTTGAGTGTGTTATTTTAAAACTGAATAAAAAAGAGAAAATGTGTGATGTTTTCTTGTGGATGCAGAAGCAAACTTACAAAAGAACTGGATCCAATGGAAAAGAAGTGAAGAAGAGAAGGAACAAAAATAATGACAAGATGCTCGAACCTACAGCGGGCAAATGTGCTGCAGAACCTGCAACTGTGGTAGGTCACTGTCCTTGATTCAATCATCGCTTCACATAGGATTTCAGTTAGGATGAAAAAATCATTTAAATTCCTTTCACTTTTCTCTTAGGGGTGTCCTTTGATGGAAGAATTTGATCAGTTTGTTCAATATCAAAGTTTGAGGAAAGAAACTGAGGTTGGTTGTTTGGCATGTGTGATTTCAAAATGCATTTCTTCTTAGGAAGTTATATGAACTAACAAATTTTAACACACAAAAATGGTGTCCAGGAACTGATTGAAAGCCAAGAAGCTGAAATAGGGTTCAATTTATTTGGGGGCATTGACAAAGAAATAGAAGAAGCTGCACCAAACATCATCACGGAACATTTGCGAGTGTCAAATAACAATGAATAGACTGTAAGTACTTACAAAACTGGGTAGTGCAATTATAATTCTAGCATATATTTTTCTCAATCATAAATTGTGGCAAGATCTTGACTACAGTTGTAGTGTTTAACAGAAAGTATATTTTCATTGTTTTTGCCAGGCAATGGACATAAATGGTGAGAACGACTACAATGTTACAGAATCATCTTCCGCGGTAGTGCTAAGTTTGAGCAAACAGGTCGGTGTGAGAAAAAAAGGGAAAAGTTGCAAGTGATTGTGTTGGGAAATAAAGTAAATTGAGAAATGATATGGCTATTAACACATAAATAAATCTTTACAGGACAGTGTTGGTGAGAACATGTGCAGTGAACCTTTGACAACAACAGAAGAAGTTGAAAATATTTGCCGTGAGGTAAGATTCTGCATTTCTGGGAAAAGAATAAAAAAAGACTTTCTAGATATTAACTTTGTTTTCTAAAGATTCTTATTCTGATGTCAAATAGTTGTGTTCCTTCCCTTTGCAGGTACTTTCTTTGGCTCAGAATTCTGACCGTGATTATGAAGGAAATTCTGAGAGCGAAGATTCTGATGAAGACACAGTAGCTTGTACGGTGAATGAAGAGTATGTGTTCCCTACACCAGACGAAACATACAATGCTAGTACGCCAGAAGTTGGTAAAGTGTTCTCAACACTGGATGATGCTTCCCGGTTTGTAAATGTTTATGGTCAATTGAATGGTTTCGCGATGATAAAAGGAAGGAATTATAAGAACAGGAAGTTGTATTTCCAGTGCACCAAAAGTAGGAAAAGACCAAGTGTCAACACTGGTTTGAGGAAAAGGAAAAGAAACATTGTTGAAGGGACAAATTGTCCAATGAGTATAACAGTGAAGTTGGTGGATGACAAGTGGCATATTGCATCAATGTCTCTCGAGCATAACCATGATCTAGTGAGGTCTCCTTCACTTACAAAATTTTTCTTAAGCCACAGAAACATGAATGAGGCAGAAATCATGTTGTCAAAACTGCTTCAAGAACACAGAGTGAAACCGAGAAGAATCATGAGCATATTCAGAAAGCTCTGTGGTGGGAAGCTGGGAAACATTACCTTTGATGTGAAGAAACTGGATAATTTGAAACAGGGATAACGGGTGCGCAAAAAGGAGAACACATATATTGAATGGACATTGCAGTACATTGAGAAGCTGCAAATTGATACTCCTGGTTTCTGCTACAGGATGCAAAGAGATACAGACAACACGGTTCTCAGCTTGTTCTGGACAGATGCTCGTTCCCGATTGAACTACCGGTTGTTTGGTGAGATTATATCATTTGACACCACTTATAGCACAAACAAATATAACATGCCTTTTGCACCTATAGTGGGAATTAATGGCCATGGAAGAACAATTGTGTTTCGTTGGGCGCTATTGCAAGATGAGACTTCAGATACTTTTATGTGGCTATTTGAAACTTTCATGGAGGTCATGCAGTGGAAAAAACCAGGAATAATATTGACAGACCAAGACACAAGGATGAAAGCTGCTATTCCTCAAGTATTTCCAGATGCATTACATAGGTTCTGTCTTTGGCATATATTTAAAAATATGCGGGAAAACATGAGTGCTTTCATGCCTACGAGGGAAAACATGGAGAAAGATATGATGAAGTGTTTATTACAATCCATTACCGTTGAAGAATTTGAAGAAAGATGGGAGAAATTTGTTCTGAAGTATCAGTGTACTGAACACGCTCACATCAAAAGGATGTGGGAGAACTGGACCTTCTTTGTTCCTGCTTATTTTCGAAGCATGTTTTGCCCTTTTATCAGGTCAACCAGCCGTAGTGAAAGCTTCAACTCAAATTTCAAAGACTACATCAAGAGGAAAGATACTATAGAGGCATTCATGAAACAGTGCATGCTATTCCAAGAGAATGTTGTTCACATAGAAAATCAGGACAGGTTCTTGTCGAATGAGAAGACTCCTGTCTTTTGGAGTCATCACGCTGTTGACCGGCATGCAGCAGCAATATATACCAGAGGAATCTACTTGAAGTTTTTGACAGAATTAGTGAATGCAACAGCTTTTAAAGTTATTGAAATTGAGAAGGATAAAGTGTATGATTTGGAAAAACACATCAGGTATGAGAAACCAGAATTCACAAGAGAAATGTTCAGAGTCCATGTGGACCTTACTACTGGTTCATTCAAATGTTTCTGTGGGAAGTTTGAGCGTGATGGTATTGTTTGTTGCCATATCCTCAGACTTTTTACGCAGTTTGACATTACCCATATTCCAGATAAGCTGATTGTTGAGAGGTGGACTATTTCTTTTCGAGAAAAAGAGTTGGATAAGTGCAAGAAAGAAATGGTGATGCTTACAGGTGAAGATCAGTCACACAATGCAGTCAGATATGCTATTCTGATGAGTAAAGTTGGTGAAGCTTGCTCAGACATCAGCAAAGATTCTGAACTTAGCAAAGAACTTTTGGATGTTGTTGCTCAAATTCATTCAAAGTACTTGCAAGGAAAGAAACAGCAACTGGAAGTGCAGTCGGAAAATTCGTTGAAAGATCCTCCTATGCGGCCATCCAAGTCTATGAACAAAGGAGAAAGATTGAAGCCACAATCTGAAAAGAAATCTAGGAAGAAAGTGGCTCCAAAAAAGAAGACTGGTTGATGCTCATCATTATGTTTGCACCAAGGAAGAAAAATAATTTCTGTTTGCAGCAAGGAAGAAGATAATTTCTCTCGATGAAGAACTTTTTGCATTGTTAGCTGAGAAAATTTAGATGGATTTTGATTATTGTGTTGATAATTTTTTTTATAAGTTACACTTGTTATAGCTATAGTTGAGCTTGACCTAGATTTGTGAACACACTTGAAAAACATGAACTATTATTGAATTTGTGAACAAATTAGGAAAGCTGGAACATTTTTTCAATTCCCAAACATTTTCTGAATCTTGACAACTAATTTTAAAACTTAGAACAATGTCCCTTAGGATATAATAAATGTTCTTAAAAAATGACTAAATGTTTTTCGGAAAAACAATGTTTTTTGAAATTTTAAAATGTTCTTCCAGTAAAAATAATTACTCCTCGGTATCAACAAATTCAAAATGTGTACGGGGATTTTTTTTAAAAGTTCGCATTTTAACAAAAAATTGCTTGTATTTCAGAATATTTTCGTCTTTTGAAACTTAGTTCTTTTCCGGAAAAATGTTTGGGATTTCGTTGAATAATTTTCCCTCAATAATGTTCTTAAAAAATGACTAAATGTTTTTCAGATAAACAATGTTGTCTGATTAATATTGTTCTCAGAAAAACAATATTAAAGAAACATTGTTCAGGGAACATTATTGGGGGAGCAAAAAAATCAAACATTTATTTGGGGAACATTATTAAAGGGACATTTTTCGAATGAACATTAAGAAATGATAATTTCCTTGAATAAAAAAAGTTTAGTACAAGAATATAATAAATGTTCCTCGAATAATGTTCTTAAAACATAATTACTCCTCGGTATCAACAATTATTTTGCGGACATTATTTGGAGAACAATATTAAAGAAACATTATTGGGGGAGCAAAAAGAAAATTGAACATTTATTTGAGGAACATTATTAAAGGACATTTTTTGAATGAACATTAATAGATGATAATTTCCTTGAATAAAAAAAGTTGACTACAAGAATATAATAATGTTCCTTGAATAATGTTCTTAAAAATGAGTAATTTTTGTTCAAAACAAATAAATGATATCTAGAGTTTAAAAATGTTCTTCAAGTAAAATAAATTTACGTCCGCATCAACAATTATTTGGGGGACATTATTTGAGGACCATAATTAAAGAAAAATATTATTGAGGAAACATTATTTGGCGAAAACATTATTATATTAATCAAGGGACATTATAGGTGGAAAAAAATTGAACATTTACTTGGGGACATTATTAAAAGGGACATTTTCAAATGAAGATTTAAAAAGTGATAATTGAATAATGTTCCCTTGGGTCAACCAGATTTCCCTGAATAAGAAAAGTTTACTACAAGGATAAAAGAATGTTCCTTGAATAATGTTCCCTCAATAATGTTCTTAAAAAATGACTAAAAATGTTTTTCGAAAAACACAAGGTTGTTTGAAAATTTGAAATGTTCTTCCAGTAAAAATAATAACTCATCGGTATCAACAATTATTTGGGGGACATTATTTGGAGAACAACATTAAAGAAACATTATTCAAGGAACATTATTGGGATAGAAAAAAGAAATGAACATTTATTTAGGGAACATTATTAAAGGGACATTTTTTGAATGAACATTAAGAAACGATAATTTCCTTCAATAAAAAAAGTTTACTACAAGAATATAATTAATGTTCCTTGAATACTGTTCTTAAAACATGTTCTTAAAAAATGTTCTTAAAATATAATTACTCCTCGGTATCAACAATTATTTGGGGGACATTATTTGGAGAACAATATTAAAGAAACATTATTGAGGGAACATTATTGTGGAGCAAAAAGAAAATGAACATTTATTTGAGGAACATTACTAAAGGGGGAATTATAATTTCCTTGAATAAAAACAGTTTACTACAAGAATATAATAATGTTCCTTGAATAATGTTCTTAAAAAATGAGTATTTTTCGTTCAAAACAAATAAATGTTCTCGTCAGTTTAAAAATGTTCTTCAAGTAAAATAAATTCACGTCCTCATTGACGATTATTGAGGGAACATTATTTGGGGACCATAATTAAAGAAAAATATTATTGAGGAAACATTATTTCGCGGAAACATTATTATATTAATGAAGAGACATTATAGGTGGAAAAATTGAAAATTTACTTGGGGACATTATTAAAGGGACATTTTCAAATGAAGATTTAAAAAGTGATAATTGAATAATGTTCCCTCGGGTCAACCAGATTTCCCTGAATAAGAAAAGTTTACTACAAGGATAAAAGAATTTTCCTTGAATAATGTTCCCTCAATTATGTACTTAAAAATGACTAAAAATGTTTTTCGGAAAACGCAATGTTGTTTGAAAATTTGAAATGTTCTTCCAGTAAAAATAATAACTCCTCGGTATCAACAATTATTAGGGGGACATTATTTGGAGAACAATATTAAAGAAACATTATTCAAGGAACATTATTGGGAGAGCAAAAAGAAATGAACATTTATTTAGGGAACATTATTAAAGGGACATTTTTTGAATGAACATTAAGAAATGATAATTTCCTTGAATAAAAAAGTTTACTACAAGAATATAATAAATGTTCCTTGAATAATGTTCTTAAAAAATGTTCTTAAAAAATGTTCTTAAAATATAATTACTCCTCGGTATCAACAATTATTTGGGGGACATTATTTGGAGAACAATATTAAAGAAACATTATCGAGGGAACATTATTGTGGAGCAAAAAGAAAATGAACATTTATTTGAGGAACATTACTAAAGGGGGAATTATAATTTCCTTGAATAAAAACAGTTTACTACAAGAATATAATAATGTTCCTTGAATAATGTTCTTAAAAAATGAGTATTTTTTGTACAAAACAAATAAATGTTCTCGTGAGTTTAAAAATGTTCTTCAAGTGAAATAAATTCACGTCCGCATCAACGATTATTGAGGGAACATTATTTGGGGACCATAATTAAAGAAAAATATTATTGAGGAAACATTATTTTGTGGAAACATTATTATATTAATGAAGGGACATTATAGGTGGAAAAATTGAAAATTTACTTGGGGACATTATTAAAGGGACATTTTCGAATGTAGATTTAAAAAGTGATAATTGAATAATGTTTCCTTGGGTCAACCAGATTTCCCTGAATAAGAAAAGTTTACTACAAGGATAAAAGAATGTTCCTTGAATAATGTTCCCTCAATAATGTTCTTAGAAAATGACTAAAAATGTTTTTCGGAAAACACAATGTTGTTTGAAAATTTGAAATGTTCTTCCAGTAAAAATAATAACTCCTCGGTACCAACAATTATTTGGGGGACATTATTTGGAGAACAATATTAAAGAAACATTATTCAAGGAACATTATTGGGAGAGCAAAAAGAAATGAACGTTTATTTAGGGAACATTATTAAAGGGACATTTTTTGAATGAACATTAAGAAATGATAATTTCCTTGAATAAAAAAGTTTACTACAAGAATATAATAAATGTTCCTTGAATAATGTTCTTAAAATATAATTACTCCTCGATATCAACAATTATTTGGGGGACATTATTTGGAGAACAATATAGAGGGAACATTATTGTGGAGCAAAATGAAAATGAACATTTTTTTGAGGAACATTACTAAAGGGGGAATTATAATTTCCTTGAATAAAAAAAGTTTACTACAAGAATATAATAATGTTCCTTGAATAATGTTCTGAAAAAATGAGTAATTTTTTTCAAAACAAATAAATGTTCTCTTGAGTTTAAAAATGTTCTTCAGGTAAAATAAATTCACGTCCGCATCAACGATTATTGAGGGAACATTATTTGGGGACCATAATTAAAGAAAAATATTATTGAGGAAACATTATTTCGCGGAAACATTATTATATTAATGAAGGGACATTATAGGTGGAAAAAATTGAACATTTACTTGGGGACATTATTAAAGGGACATTTTCGAATGAAGATTTAAAAAGTGATAATTGAATAATGTTCCCTTGGGTCAACCAGATTTCCCTGAATTAGAAAAGTTTACTACAAGGATAAAAGAATGTTCCTTGAATAATGTTCCCTCAATAATGTTCTTAAAAATGACTAGAAATGTTTTTGGAAAACACAATGTTGTTTGAAAATTTGAAATGTTCTTCCAGTAAAAATAATAACTTCTCGGTATCAAAAATTATTTGGGGGACATTATTTGGAGAACAATATTAAAGAAACATTATTCAAGGAACATTATTGGGAGAGCAAAAAGAAATGAACATTTATTTAGGGAACATTATTAAAGGGACATTTTTTGAATGAACATTAAGAAATGATAATTTCATTGAATAAAAAAAAGTTTACTACAAGAATATAATAAATGTTCCTTGAATAATGTGCTTAAAAAATGTCGTAAAAACTAATTACTCCTCGGTATCAACAATTATTTGGGGGACATTATTTGG
The DNA here is from genome assembly GCF_018294505.1 of Triticum aestivum. NCBI lineage: Eukaryota > Viridiplantae > Streptophyta > Magnoliopsida > Poales > Poaceae > Triticum > Triticum aestivum. The sequence continues at coordinate 33,115,354 of NC_057808.1, read as the reverse complement.
AGAACAATATTAAAGAAACATTATTCGGGGAACATTATTGTGGAGCAAAAAGAAAATGAACATTTATTTGAGGAACAATATTAAAGGGGGAATTATAATTTCCTTGAATAAAAAAAGTTTACTACAAGAATATAATAATGTTCCTTGAATAATGTCCTGAACAATTGAGTAATTTTTGTTCAAAAATAAATAAATGTTCTCGGGAGTTTTAAAAAATAATTACTCCTCGGTATCAAAAATTATTTGGGGAACATTATTTGGAGAACAATATTAAAGAAACATTATTCAGGGAACATTATTGGGGAAACAGAAAGAAATGAACATTTATTTAGGGAGCATTATTAAAGGGACATTTTTTGAATGAACATTAAGAAATGATAATTTCCTTGAGTAAAAAAAGTTTAGTAGAAGAATATAATAAATGTTCCTTGAATAATGTTCTTAAAAAATGTTCTTAAATATAATTACTCCTCGGTATCAACAATTATTTTGGGGACATTATTTGGAGAACAATATTAAAGAAACATTATTCATGGAACATTAGTGTGGAGCAAAAAGAGAATGAACATTTATTTCAAGAACATTATTAAAGGGGGGATTATAATTTCCATGAATAAAAAAAGTTTACTACAAGAATATAATAATGTTCTTGAAAAATGAGTAATTTTTGTTCAAAACAAATAAATGTTCTCGCGAGTTTAAAAATGTTCTTCAAGTAAAATAAATTTACATCTGCATCAACGATTATTGAGGGAACATTATTTGGGGACAATAATTAAAAAAAATATTATTGAGGAAACATTATTTGGCGAAAACATTATTATATTAATCAAGGGACATTATAGGTGGGAAAAAATTGAACATTTACTTGGGGACATTATTAAAGGGACATTTTCAAATGAAGATTTAAAAAGTGATAATTGAATAATGTTCCCTTGGGTCAACCAGATTTCCCTGAATAAGAAAAGTTTACTACAAGGATAAAAGAATGTTCCTTGAATAATGTTCCCTCAATAATTTTCTTAAAAAATTATTCAGGGAACATTATTGTGGAGCAAAAAGAAAATGAACATTTTTTGGGGAACATTTTTGAATGTTTATTTGGGGAACATTATTTAAGGAACATTATTGTGTTTTGAATGAACATTTTTAATGAACATTATTTGGAGAACAATATCAAAGAAACATTATTTCGGGGAGCAAAAAGAAATTGAACATTTATTTGGGGAACATTATTAAAGGGATATTTTTTGAATGAACATTATTAAATTGTTTTTCGAAAAACACAATGTTGTATGAAATTTTAAAATGTTCTTCTAGTCAAAATACTTACTCATCGGCATCAACAATTATGGCAAGGAGAACATTAACTAGGGAACATTATTGGGGAGGAAAAGAAAATGGACATTTATTTGGGGAACATTATTAAAGGGACATTTTTGAATGAACATTAAAAAATGATAATTTCCTTGAATAAAAAAAGTTTACTACAAGGATTAAAAAATGTTACTTGAATAATGTCCCCTCGACAATGTTCTTAAAAAATGACTAAATGTCTTTCGAAAAACCCAATGTGGTCTGAAATTTTAAAATGTTCTTGAATAATGTTGCCTGAAACAGAATGTTGTATGAAGGAGCGAAAACAAATTCTAGTCCAAACAAACTATATTCATAACCCGTGTGTGGGTCCAAAAACAAATATCCCAATAAATTACCCGAGCAAGTGCATAATGATGTTATGAGATCCCCTAAGAATTCACATTTTTGAGGGAAACAAAAAAATTAGTGAACAAAAATTCAGCATACATTTCTTAGAGAAACATTATTTGGGGAACGTTAACAACAATGTTAGGAAACATTACTTACGGAACATTATTTAGGGGACTTTTTCATATATTTTTTTGAGAAAATCTTTTTGAAGTAGACATCCTTTTGAAGTAAAAAATTGTTTGACAACAATTATAATGGAATTTTTTTTACAAAACTCTTTTGCAGTAGATATTCTTGATACACAAGTAGAGAGTATGGTATTGAGGCCGTACCTCCTAAATGCCAAATTTTCTAAGAGAATTCACTATTGCTTTTGTAAAAAAAATGACAAATGTTGCCTTTCGTCTCGTTTGCTACAAAAAAATGCACATTTTTCGTACCCCCTAAAAGTAAGACAATTTCCCTTTCATGGAAATCAAATCACACATCTGCTTTGGGAAAAGAAATAAACAACACACTTCATTGAAAAAAATCCTTGAAGACACTCATGTTGGTATGGAAAAGCAAAAACACCTTTAATTGTTCCTCATTGTTATTCTACAACTAAGTTTCTTTGACTGTCTCTCACACAAGAACAGAAAAATAAATTGTGCTGGTGACAGTACTTTCATAAAAATATAAAATGTACTGAGTCTCCAACATAAATGTTTTCCACACAAAAGAGTGATTTCCACAGAAATGGAAAAAGGGAACTTAAAAGTTTTCCAAGCAATGACGCCGGTGAGTTATCAGTAGTTGTGGTGCACATTCAATTCTAGAAACTCAAAGTATTTGCTTTCTCCACACAACTAGCGGCGCTTCATCCTCTTCTTGGTTGAAACATCATCTTCAAGTCCCTCAACACTTTTTTCGTTGATGTCAGACTTTGCCAGCTTGTAAGCAAGGACCTGACGAAATTGAGGAATAATTCCCTGGGACAAATAAAACAGTAAACAACACATTAGCAAAGCATAAAAAGAAGCCCTCGATGTTGTTGGGCGGGGGCGGGGCGGGGGATAATTTGTGAAAGAAGTTGTAGACCAAGAAAGATGAAGAGTGATTTGCTAGTGACATACATCATCAAATTCCTTCATGTTCTTCCCATCCCAGATATCCATATACATGATAGCATAGAGAGCACAATTGTGGCTGTACAAAAAAGGTATACATAAATTTCAGCAAAGGAACTTCTTGGGTGACAGAATGTTAACTGATTATAAGAGTTAAAGACAGAAAAGTGCATGGAGCATAATGATGGTTGCTTTACTCACAGGTTGTCTTGCTGGGGGTATTCCTCGGGGGAAATGCAGTCGAAATTCTCAATATTCTTGTATGTGCATCCAGAAGACTTGAAAATGGTGCCCATGTAGATGATCTATATTAAAAGAACTATAAGAATTCAACCAGTGCAGAATTTTTATAAAAAAATAACAGTAGTTCAGTTATCTGCGAGTAACTACTGAGTAAAAACAAAAAGTCACAAAAGACTTGATGTTACAAAAGGCACAAGAGTAAAAACTAAAAAACAGTAGAAAACAAACCAGATTTGATGTTACTTGTTGACTTGATTTTGAGGAACAGAACTCCTTGAATCAAAGAAATTGACGGTTTCAAACAGATTGTTAATGCAGAACAAAGTCCAGTGGAATGAATCAACTCTGGGGAAATATAGCTGGATCGCAAACAAAGAAGTAAAATCAGTAGAGATGAAGAGAGGATGTGATAATTTGGAGAAGTTGCATTGATAACTGATGTTTACCATATCACGCTTGTGTAAGTTCTTGCCACAGTTCAGTTTCTTGAATTCTCTTACACAAGATCGAGAGTTGAAATTCTTGGGATCATCAAGTAACTTCTCCTGCACATCCAATGAAAAGAGATAACAACAGTAAGAACAGAAGTTGCAAAAAGTTCAACATGGAACCAAAAAAGGAAATACTATAGATGAGGAATAGGAAACTTTACCGTGAAGTACAAAGTAAAGTAGTATTTCGAAGGTTCCTTACTTTTTGGATCTGGATTTTCATTCTCATAATTGAAAACTTGGACATAAGCATTGAAGACTTCATTGTGAACGTTTCCTATTGCCTTGAGTGAATTATAGAAATGATCATACTCCACAGTAAATCCATTGATGTCAATAATGGTTGGACTGCATTTTTAAAAATTGAAACAGTTAACATATAGAATATACAACAAAGATAGATTGTTTCATGCATATAAAGTAAGATGCTCCTGAAAAAACTTACTTTTCATTCTTGAAGAATTTGTTTCCAAGGTATTTCTTATAAAACTCCTGAACATGAGGTTCAACACTTATCTTTGATATCTTATCTTGAGCAGATAGATCTTTTGCTTTCCTTTTCTTTCGATTTCTCTTCTCTATAGTGCTGGGACCAGATATATTCAATGCTGCATGAGATGATTTGTGCTCAGGTACCTCGGTACTACAGGACCTGTCCAATGAACCAATTACATATAATAAGCTTTGGTATGAAAAACAATGAAGCGTGTAAAAAGAAGGCAGGACATTGCAAAAACTAAAACAAGCAAATTGGAAGTAAAAATTCAATACAGTGAAAAGCAAACAAAAATGAACAGAAGGGAAAAGCGGTTGATTTCAAAAAAGGTGGGAAGTACCTTTGGGGACCGTCTTATCAAGTTCTGGGATTATAATGCCATCAGCATACTTCATGGCAATTTCAATGCCATCTCCCAGATTGTCATTTGATTGTGAGATCACATTCCTTAGCATAATGGCATCTTCAGTTAGAATGTTTAACGAAGCAGCCACTTCTTTCGTTGGAGGCCCATTCACTAACTGAGTTTGTTTGCTCACAGAAATGGGAGTTTCCTGAATATGGACTGTTGTGGGGTTCACATGCTGAAATTCCATTTCATATGGCTCACTATTGACTGCATGTTGAACGCAGTCTAGTGGTTGCAATACTGAGATCGCTCGAGTATGAATTGTTTCAGAAAAGGTACCTGAGATCTCAATAAGAGTGTTAACAGCAAATTGAGTACCGTCACTTGTTTGACTATAAGAAATAGGTTGATCAAGTGTGTTGTTAGTATGAATACCATTTTTCCCAGGTGAAATTTCTTCATTCTGAACAATGTTTACAGCTGAAGGTGCTTGCTCAGTTTGCTGCACTTGCTGAGGAACTGAATCTTGTTCTATAACTGGAACTGCTTTTTCAACTTGGATGTCCTTGTTGCTGTGCATTAAGGTAACCTCAGGAGTAGGAGTAACTTGTACATGATCTTGCAATAAAGATGCTCTAATTGGCTCACTCACTATCTGGACTGGGCGATGGTTGGCATTTATTGGTTCATTCTGGTTATTCATGTTGCTGCGTGCTGAAAGAACAATAGGATTCATGGTTGAAGTACCAGCAATGTTTACTTGGCTGTTTGTATTTGGCTGAAGAGACATGAGAGTTGTTTTGAGATCTGAAAACATATTTTGCATATGCTGTTCATGAAGCTTCTTCCAAATTTCATCATGATTTGCAACAACTTGAGATATTATATTCATAACCTATTAGTTCAGGACAGAAAAGTTACATGTGTATTAGTTGTGATATGAGACTGAAATGACAAGACTAAAATATATTGGTAAACAAAAGGTTAAAAATAAGCAGATAAACATAGAAGGAACAAATCATTATCTAGTAAAATCATTATATGTTCAAAGCAAAGGAACAAATTATGCATTGAAGTACTCATATGTTGTACTGGGAACACTGCAACTCGTTATATTTTGACTATTCATATGTTGCACATGGAACAGATCATGCATTGAAAAATTCGTGTGAGATGTCATTGGTAAACAATGAAAATTAGTTAGACTCTGTTCCTTGTGTTTCATTTTACTCTTGTCAATTGCTAATACAATCTTTTTGGGTCTCAGTTCTTTTCAATGTCAATACAATAGAGAACCGCCTAATTGACAAGGAGGAAATTACCTCTAGCAAAATTCCTACCTTAGTTGACATCCTGAACACAGTATGTTCATTTTATGAACGCAGAACTCATTCTTTTTTTGAGTAATCATATGTTATACTAGGAACATATTATGCAATCTGTTTTGTTGCGAACAGACTATAGACGTATGGCAACTAATTTCCTAGTTCGCTATGACACTGAAGTGAGACGACTAAAATGTATTGGTAAACAAAAAGGTTAATAACAACTAGATAAACATACTTCTGGATTACTGTTCGAGGTAGATGCAACATTTGAGATGTCATTGGACTTTGGAATGAGATTTTCCTCAACATCATAACTCTGTGGGGATTTGGACCACTTCTCTTGAGCCAATACAATTGCACGAGCACCGTAAGGTGTCCTAGAAATGTATTTCAGCTGAAAAGAAAAAACAAAGTCAACAAAAAGTTCTGAAAGTTCTTAAAGCAAGAGCATGAAACCAAGAAAAATGTCATTCCAAAGAATTAAGAATGAAAACATTTTCTCATTATTGTTTGAAACTATTTTCTGCAACTTTTGTCGTCAGTTAAACAAATGCGAAAAAAAGGATAGAACAAGCTTACTGGTAAGAATCCCAATGCAAACGTCTTCTTGGATCTTGGGTTTAAGTCCACTGTACCTAGATAGTCAAAGTCGTCATTCTGAATATAGGCCATTCTAGGGACTCCATAATTGATACTTCGTTGTTGAGAAGCTTTTGTGAAGTCCACAAAGTCCAGATAGACAATCTAAGAATATTGGGAGTCATAAGAGAACATGAAACAACAAATCAGTGAATATAAACAAAAATTGCATAACTTAACAATACATTTAAAAAAAAGAAAAGTAGGGAAAATTATAAAACTTACAGCAGCTAAAGGTAAGCATCCACCAACATAGATTGAATTGTTCAATGGATTTTCAGTTCTATTGAATAGATTGGTGCTGAAGTAATCAATTTCTTTGTTCAAGTGATCAATGCAAAGTTGAGCCAAATCAAAGGTCTTCAGCTTGCTAATGTCGTGCAGCCCATAAAGAATTTTCCAATTTGCACAATTCCGAGTGGTTGGACAGAAAACAGAACTTATGAAGAGAAATAAGAAACTCCGCATGAAACCTTCCTCGGTCTCGTCATTCTTCATGATAGTGATGATATTATCAAATTGAATGTTCTTCTGGCCATTACCGAGATACTGAGACCTAAGTTGTAACACTCTAGCCACAACAACTGGATCTGTGCTATCCAGAGGAAAAGGCACAGAACCAGAACGGATCCCAAAAACCTGAATTACCATGTCTCTTCTTAGATGAATTATTTTATCACCCTTTCTGAAAACTCCAGTCCCATTGCAATTCAGGTGGTCCGCAACCCATTGAAGGATTGGTATTGGAACCATTAAGTGAGGATGAATATTCAGAAGATTATCGAGCTCATATTTCCTAACAAACGACTTTTGATTATCACTTAAATCAGAAACTGCTTTATGCCACCTGATGGTAGAAAACCTGTGCTTGATGGTACCAGCAGGATATTTGTAAAGTCTAGGCATGTTTAGAGTTGAGGGAGACCTGTATAATAATTAAAAAAACTTAGGTCATGAAACAAAGACTAATTAAACACACAGAAGAAAGTATATTAAAAACATGTAAACACATTTGAAAAAATAAATAAAAAGAGCAAAAAGCAGATAAAAATGTTAAAAAACATCAACCTAAAAAGTACCACATCTTGCAAGTTTCATCTTGCATTACGGGGTTTACATCATATATGCAAAACCACAACCACAACCTATATGAAATATATATCTCATCACGTAATAACAGTCGTCTAAAATAACAAAACTAGCATGAGAACCATCCATATGTGAAAAAAGGGTAGCACACAAAAGTTATTCTCAAACTGTCATTTAAGCAAATCTTATTCATATCTTATTTCATGGTTTATTGTGAAAAAGAAAAGAACAGTGATTCTCCAATCAAATATAAAAGCAGTGAATTAACAGGAATCAATGTATAAAAAAATGCCACAAGTTCAACAACCTCAAAAACAGCAAGCACTATTACCCCAGGGGATGCATTTATATTATTAGCTATTACTTATTCAATTCCTCATAACATCACTCTCAGGCAAAAAAAGGGCACAAATAAAAAGTAGCCCCTGTAGTAAGCATTAGATTAACAAAGAAATGACATATAACTTCACAGCAAACAAACAATAAAAGTAGGCACTGATTGTTGGTTCCACCTATTCCTACCGTTCGCGTTCGTTTCGTTTCCCCACACCCCACGCGCCGGAACCCTGAAAGTCGCTTTTCCCACTCACTACGCTAGGCTAGGCTAGGGTTTGTGGATGCATCTATGAATTAATCGACAAGGATAGGTGTGGAATCAATAAAAGTATAAAACACGTGACCCAACAGTTGAATGCGTTCAGTCAAGCAGTTAAAACAGATTTCCATGTTTGCTTATCAATTACAAAATACTTATTTCTGCATAGGCACATATCAAATGTCTATCAGTCCTACAGCAGAAAAACGATTGTGCATCACAACGCTGCCAGATTAATGAGAGGGGGGATGATTTAAGGGACAATTTCTTGGATGGTGCAAATGTAGGCAAATTATTTTCCAGCCTGATTAAGAAATCAACAAACCGAGGGAACCACAAATATGAAGAACCTTCACTTTAGTTGCACAAAATCTTAGTGGAATCAAAAATTTGGTTTGTCAAAATATCATCCAGCACAGAAACAGTACTAGTAAATAGTTACACAAGCATATGTGAAAAAAAATTCCATGTCATCTTCAGATGCTACTACAAAATTCAGAAAACACACAGAGACGACCATGCTACACAAAGCACCTACCATCATCAACAAAACAAAACATAAAATCTCAAGGACAAGTACCAGAACACATAACCCCCTAACAACATCATGCTGAAAATCATACCCCCTGAATCCAAATCTCTGAACACAACCCCCTAACATCATCATGCTGAATCATACCCCCTAATCCAGATCTCTGAACACAACCCCCTTGTCTAATCTCCAGAACATCCAAAACACCACCACTACGACCAAAGCCCCCTACAAAACCCTAGCAACACTTCACCAAACGCTAAATGAAAAAAAAACGGCTAGATCGCGCAGTATCACACAGGGAGCAAGGAACACAACGGGGGGGGTGGGGGGATTGGGCGCGTTACCTTGTTGATGCCGAGCTTCACCGGGACCTGGACGACGCCGAGCTTGAGGGAACCCTAGCAGAGGCACAGCTTGGCTGAACCCTAGCCCACGAGACACAAAAAACCTGCAAAAAACATCCAATGCGACGAGCTCAGCAAGATCTGATGCGATGGCGCGGATGAATAGCGAGTAGAGAGGCCCGCCGGCTGCTTACGAGGGCCGCAGTCTCTTGCGGAGTAGGATCCCAGCGGAGGAAGCCGAAGAAGCAGCGGCCGGCGGAGGAAGCCGAAGAAGCAGCGACCGGCGCAGGAAGCAGAAGAAGCAGCGGCCGGCGGAGGGAGCAGAAGAAGCAGCGGCCGGCGGAGGAAGCAGAAGAACCAGCCGCCGCCAACGAAGGAAAAGGGGATCCAGGCGAGGCGAGGAAGGAAGGGAAAGTTGAGGCTACTCTGCAGATGAACGAGTCGGGGCAAGGGAGGAAAAGGGCACGGAAGAGGAAATAAAAAGGCCGGCCCACTCGAGACGAGGGGGTGTGCGGCAGCTCGACATTTTTCCGCAATAAGCGGCGAATAGGATTTTCCCGCCCCAATACGCGGGGCCTAGCACCAGATCGCCACCCCCCCTCTTGGCGCGTTTCGGCCGGCACAGTGCGGGTCGGCCCGCCTTTTTCCGTTCATTTTTTATTTTTATTTTTTCATTTACTCTTTTTTCTGTTTTACCTTTTATTTTTAAAACAAATTCAAAAATGTTTGTGAAACTTTGACAAATGTTCATGAATTTGGGAAAATGTTCACAATTAAAAAGTGGTTGAAAATTGAAAATTTTCCACGAATATGAAAATAGTTCGTGAATTCAAAAAAATGAAGTCAAAAAAGGTTCTACAATTTTAAAATTGTTCACAAATTTTAATAATTTATGTTAATTAAAAAAAAGGTTTGGGGCTTCCAAAAATATTCTTAATTTTTTTTAAAAATTATTACTTCAAACAATGTACATGAATTAAAAATGTTAATGAAGTTCATGATTTCGATAATTTGAAAAATTGATCGCGAGTTTGAAAAATGTTCATGAATTCAAAACAAAATAGTGAATTCAAAAATATTCATGAATTCAATAAAAGTTAGCAAATTCAAAATGTTCATAAATTCAAAAAAGTTAGCGAATTCAAAAATGTTCATGAATTTCAAAAAATGTTCGTGCGTTTTAAAAAGTTAAAACTTCCAGAAAAATGCTCACGAGTTTGAAAAATATGTTCATGAATTTAATAAAAATCTTGAATTCAAAACATTTTTGTGATTTTCAAGGTACAAAGATATACAATTTCTTTATCAATATACAATTTTTGATAATCTTCACGCCTTGAACTTTTTTATATCTGAAAAAATGTTCATGATTTACAAAAAATGTTACAACTTTAATTTTTTTACAAAACTCCACGTAAAGGTCAGATTTTCGGATGGTCAGCATTGCATGGAATCACACCTCTAGATTCTATCCTAACGGGACGAGGATGGATTCACGAAGAACTTAAACCAAATCTTCTTTGAGATGGCCTCTCGCTCTCGCATGCCTCTCGCTCTCGCGACGCTGCACCTCCCCCTCGCCATAGCCGCCACTACCACAGATCTAGGCCCGTGGCATGCCTCCACGCCGGCGAGGGGTGCTAGCGCTAGCTGCACCCATGCCTCCCCCACCCCAGCAGCTTGCGCCAGCCATACACGAGAGATTCCCAGAGATCCTGCGGCTGATTTCTCCAGTCCCGCAGGCGGTGCTCATGGCGACCAGAGCCAGGGGGTGGACGGAGCGCGCGACCAGGATCCGGGACGCCACCTTCGAGTGGATCCGGTGCGTGCAGGAGTGGAAGGCGGCGGACCGGGCGGTTGCGGCGGCGACCGAGCCGAAGGTGAGATCTGCGGCCGCGAAGGTCGCCGATCATCGAAGGAGGGCGGATGTGGAGCAAAGGAAGCTAGCGCGGCGAATCTACGAGGAGGCCACGCTGGAGGAGAGGGCAAGGATGCCCCCGTTTCCGTCCTCCCCGTCGACCGAATTCGTGGTTTTGGCGAGGGCGGAAGCAAAATCGGAAGAGCCACGGCGGGCCCTCCGCTGGGAATGCATCCTTGGCATGATTCCGCCGAGCGCATGAGGATGGTTGCGGGTGAGGTGACATACCCACTGCCTCGCCGCGACATGCTTGAGCCGCCGTGGTTTGGAGACCGCGGCGAGGTTCCGCCGGGCGCTCGTTCGAGGTTTCGTGAGGGGATTTGTATTCCAAGGAAACAGGTTTGTCTTATGATCTCGCAGTCGACGATGGTGTTGAAACCAGTGGAAATTAGGCAGAGCTTGTGCTCGGAGAATCGAGATTCGCCGTCGGCGGCGAGGTCCAAATCACCGGAGTTGGCGGATTTTTCTCCTGTGATGCGAGTGAGATCACCCAGGCGGATTGGCGTGGGCCCCGTTGCCACATCGCTCCACCAATCAGGTGCGAGAGGGTGAAAACGCCTTTGGCGAATACGCCTCCTGCTCACGACGGCGTGGATGAGACTATTTCTAGGGTTTTTGGACAGCTCTGGTCCATTCCCTCCCCCCGCCGTCGCCAGCCTCATCCTCTTCCACCAAGCAAAACCACCACCACTCTAGGATGGCTCCGGAAAGATCTGGCTCGCTCCGGGTGTTTTTCTCCATCTGATTTATTCCCAGTCAAGCATCTCCGCCCGTTTGATCCTCCTCCGACACAGCTCAAGTTCATCAGGGAGGGAATTGGGGACGGATCCAAGTCCTTTGCCTCAGGCTGTCATGGCGGACAAGAGTGCACCGTCTGGGGGGCTGAAACAGCGCGTACCGGCTCCGCAGAAGAACCCGGGCCATCGTCAAGCCGCGGGGGGGGGGGGCGAACTGCTACCACGCCCGGCAAAGGTGATGCCCCCTTGCTCAAGCAGTCATGGCAGCGCCCCCGCAGTTGGTGTCAAAACCGGCGAATCTCGGGTAGGGGGTCCCGAACTGTGCGTCTAGGATCGATGGTAACAGGAGACTGGGGACACGATGTTTACCCAGGTTTGGGCCCTCTCTATGGAGGTAATACCCTACTTCCTGCTTGATTGATCTTGATGAATATGAGTGTTACAAGAGTTGATCTACCACGAGATCGTAATGGCTAAAATCCTGGGAGCCTAGCCTATGTGTATATGGTAATGAATCTCCCCTAACCAGACTATGCTCTCCGGTTTATATAGACACCGGAGAGATCTAGGGTTACATGGAGTCGGTTACATAAGAAGGAATCTTCATAATTGGTCACCAAGCTTGCCTTCCACGCCAAGTAGAGTCCAATCCGGACATGGGTATAGTCTTCGGCCTTCATATCTTCACAACCCATCAGTCCGGCCCAATGAGTAACAGGCCGGACGCCCGAGGACCCCTTAGTCCAGGAATCCCTCAGTAGCCCCTGAACCTGGCTTCAATGACGAGGATTCCGGCGCGCAGATTGTCTTCGGCATTGCAAGGCGGGTTCCCCTTTCTCCAAACTCCAATTCGGATGCGATGATTGTATCCGGATCTGTTAAACACACCATACACAACCGCAGAGAGAATATAACATTTGCACGAATCTAATCTGTTGACAGCTTCTTTACAACGCGACATTGCGTTTGTCCGGTCATAATTTCGAACCGTTTTTCTTCTGCCATCCCATGTTTCGAGACGCGGTTGCTATTGGCATGTTTTGTCGAAGCAGAGATCGTGTCCCCTTATTGCGGGATTCTCATCAATGCGGGCATGGGTGACCCAACCATGTCATTTACGCAGCCCTTGGGAATAGGCAAATTTTTAGGACGAGTGGGGAGGCACTTGATATTCGCAGCCTTCATAAGGGGACAAGGACACTCTCCCTTTACCCACACCCTTCTTCATCTTTAGTCCTTCCATCCTCGAGCTCTAGTGCCCAAGCCTTAGCTTTTCCTTGTTCGAGAAGGCACTCCAATCATGTCTGGATCCGGAGCTGGAGGCAAGTGGATGGCTTCCTCTGTTAAGAAGAAGGACATCATGAAGCTCCGGGAGGCCGGCTATTTGGCCAAGGAGATTGCTCACCGGCTCCCGGCAGAAGGGCAAATCATCCCTACCCCCGAGCCCCATGAGAGGGTTGTGTTTCTCACACACTTCGTCTGCGGGCTGGGATTCCCCCTTCATCCATTTGTCCGTGGATTAATGTTTTACTATGGGTTGGACTTCCACGATCTGGCCCCCAACTTTATACTCAACATCTCAGCATTTATCATTGTGTGCGAGGCCTTTCTCCGCATCCCGCCTCACTTCGGCCTATGGCTGAAGACCTTCAACATGAAACCGAAGGTGGTGAGCGGTCAAAAAGCAGAGTGCGGAGGCGCCATGGTGGGCAAAATGCCCAATGTCACCTGCCCCGAAGGCTCCTTCACGGAGATGGTGAAGGGATGGCAGTCGGGGTGGTTTTACATTATCGAGCCGCATGACGCCAATTGGGTAGCAGCCCCCGAATTCTGATCCAGAGTTCCAATGTGGCTCACTTCCTGGCAAGAGAAGGGCCTGACCCGGGGATCCTTGGACGAGATAACTAGGCTCCAGACATGTGTCCAGAACATGATAACCAAGAAGATCAAGCTCGTAAATGTGATCCAGGTTATGCTCATTCATCGGATCCTTCTGTGCCAACGCCGGACTTGCTATTTGTGGGAGTACGACCCCGCCGAGCACTAAACGTTGCGAGGGCTGTTCGGCACAACGCACGAAGGCGTCTGGAAAGCGCTCTTCAAGGCTGGTGAGACGCCTCCGCCCACAACCTAAAATCATGGGCTTAGCTCAAAGCGTCAGGCCAATCCGGTAAGTCTTTTAATGTTTTCGAGGTATACCCTTCACCAGCATATTTTGAGGATGGATACTGAGCTCCTCCACCTGCTTTACCAGGACTGGATCGAGGTGGCGGAGCAGATTAGCTGTCCGGCTCCACTTCCTGAGGAGGAAGAATTCCCACTTCTGACGAAGATGTTGTTTTCGGCACCGTATGATGTGCCGGAGAAGACAGCCAAGAAAGCGTCCAAAGGGGCCAAGAAAGGCCCTTGCCAAAAAGGCGCTCCGGACGTGTCATCCGAGGATGAGACTTCCTCTTCATCCGATGACAACGACGAGGAGGAAGAAGAAGAAAATGATTCCCCTCCTGAGGTGGGGAGGAAGAAGAGGGCGCCCCCCCCCCCCCGGATCCGAAGGTGAAAGCGCCTAAGAGGGTTAAAGGCTCCCAAGCGGATAACTCCGTGTGGGATGATGATAGCAGTGCGGAACGACCTCGCCGGACCAAGCCTCGGGCCGCTTCGTAAGTACCAGAATCCGCAACATATGGCCTTCCTGGTTTGTAGTATTAACATATTGTAAACCTTGTTACTGCAGTACGGCACGCGATGGCACCCCACAATCCTTGACTGAGGATTCACTGGACTCGAAGGAGATGGCTAGCATATCTCCGCCACCTGCTCATTCTGTCTCACCCAAGGGTAATGACGAGGTGGTGTCCAAAAAGACTTTCCCGGGCCGGGGGGAGATTCCGGAGGTCATCGGGGCGAAGCCCCAGGATGACTTTTCGGCCGCCGGACATGCGGGGAAGAAAGTCCCCGTGGGAACTAGGGACGGGGCCCGATTTCCCTTTGGACCTCAGTCGGATACCATTCCGGAGATCTACACGGCTCCAGGGTCCAGCGAACGGCATTCCCTTCAAGGAGGGAATGTGCCTGTTCCACCGGTGAACTCTGTCCAACCAAAGGCGCCGGATAATCTGCTGGAGGCGCTGCGAGGCGCCTCTATTGTGGATGAACATCGTGTCCTTATGGACACGGTGATAGAGAAGGTTCAGGCCGTCAAAAGCGGACTGACCGAAGCCTGCACTAGTCTTCTAGTGGGCTTTGAGGTAAGTAATGTGATTGTAAGAAAAATATCATAGTATAGACAGTAGCCCCTGAGCTCTGTTTGGTGTTCGGGAAGAAAAGCCGAACAGAGGATCAAGAATAGATATCGCAGGAGTCTAACACAAGTTGTCTATGTGAATGAGCAGGTATCGCTTCAAGCTGCCACTGCTCATGCTGCGGAGGTCTTCGGACTGAAGTAGAAACTGGAGCGGGCCGAGGAGGAGCTCGGCCTCGTGAAGAAGCAGCTGGAGGATAACCGAGGTATGAAGTGACTTGTGGGTACATTTTGAAAAGAAAATGAATAGTCCGATCGGACTAAAGTGTCATAAACTTTATTAGGGGCCACGACCGAGGTGGCAGCCCTTAAAAAGGCGCTAGCCGAGGCCGAGGACAAGGCGGCCAAGGAACGCGCCTCGCGCGAGAAGCACGAGGCTCGGGTTGGCGAGGCGCAGCAAGAGCTCCAGAGTGCGATAGAGAGATTTGAATCCTTGGAGCGTAATTATAAGGCGCAAGAGTCCGAATTGGCCAAGGCCTGCCAGAGCGCGCAGGATGCACGAACCGAAGCCCAAAACGCCCTCTAGGAAATTCAGGCGGCCAAGAAGATTACGGCGGGTAAGTATGTCACCATGCATAGCAAGTATGTAGAAGAAATGTTTCCGTGTACTTATCCTAAATTTGGATTTTCCAGGGGTGTTTACGGATCTGCCGCACAGTATGTCAGATGCTGCCGAGCATTATAGAGCCGAAGAAGGGATGTCTAGGGAGAAGCTATTCTGGTCCCAACATCTGGGATCCGAACATCCGGTGCCCTTCAGCGACCAGCTAAAGCAGTTGGTCGAGCTGCACAGGTTGGCAGAGCTAGCCATGAAGGACCTGATAGTCCGGCTGTGGCCTGTCGATCCTATACCGAGCAGCTACTTCGGACTTGTGCAGCGGCTTGTGAGTGCCTGTCCGCGGCTCGAAGCCGTGAAGCGGTCGGTCTGTATTGAAGGTGCGCGTATGGACTTTGCCCGCGTCAAGACGCATTGGGCGAAGCTGGATGCCAAGAAGCTGATGACCGAGGGACCGCCAGAAGGCAAGGAGCATCGTCGACCCGAGCACTATTTTGATGGTGTTCTGGAGTGGTCCTGCCTTGTGGCGGAGCAATGTTCGAAGGATGTTATATTCCCATGAGAACATGTATATTACCTTGTCCTGTAATATGGAACAAGTATGTTATGTAGTATAATGCTTATGATTTAAATTTTACCTCTTGTGCGGCCGTTTAATAAATCTGAGGGTTGACCAGTCGTCGGCTTCTGCCCCCACGTAGATAGTTCGGGGGTGTTCGGGATGAATCTAAACACTCTTTACTCCACATTCTGGTCCTTAAAGGAGGTGTTTAGCTCAATGAACAAGGCAATTAGACTATGCGGCCTTTACCGCCCTCACTTAGCCATAGGAGTTTGACAATTAAGAAAGTTGGCGAAGCCCCTTGTGTTCGGAAGGCCGAATTAGGGGCGTTTATTCATGCCTAATCGGGAGAACCGATTCTTCGCGAGAAGCGGAAAATAAATCTCCAACGATTTGGAACCTCTCGAACAGCTGACCGGCTCTCGCTACATCATGACAGTCAGTTTTCGGCTTTCTCTACTAAGGTGCTCGTCCGGAAGAACCGGGACACAATCGCAGTAGTTCTCCCTTTACTACCCTAGCCGATGTAGCGGAACATAAGGTAGTAAGCACAGGAGCCGGGCAACCCAACTATTGACCAAAGACATGATTCGGAGCTGATGCATATAATGCTATAAGTTCAGGGTGCCGAACTATGCTGTAAAAGTGTTCAGACTTTTATTGACATGATGCGGGGTGTAATGAAGCCCCTGGCGTAGTAATATGTACCATGGTGTACGTGTGCAATGAGTAATTAATACCGATGTGAGGAAACGGGAAAATGAAGTAATAAGCTGGCGCTACCGTGTATTCACCATTATGGTGTAACTAGTACGTCGAGGCGTACTTTGTACAAGTAATGCGAGAAGCAAGTAAGGCTATTTAACACGCCACCACCAAGGGCGAGCTACATGCGAGTATGAAAAGCAATTATGGCAATAATTTAATAGAGACCACCTGGGGATGCCCTTGTAAGCCAGAGCTCCTTGCCTCCTTGGTGTGTTCTGCCGGTGGGTTGTCCGTGTAGACCTCGAAAGGAGAAGAAAACCCGTAAAAAGGAAAAAGTAAAAGCTTGCGAATCCCAGGGTCGGTCAAGCCGTACTATGGATTACGAACGAGTTATGCCTCCGTCAATACCCATGGGGTTTTGATTGTGTAATTTTATGTACGCACGGTATTTAATGCCATGGCCTCATCGGGGCTGGGACGGAGGCCAATTTGCTAATTCGGCTCGTGACGAGCCGAGCTGTCCTGTTGTAGTGTGGTCCGGACCCTCTTATTGATGTCCAGAGGCTCGGCAGCCGGATTATAATGCTGCTTGAGAAGGCCGCTCTGTACCTCTGCTGCTAGGGCGGCGGTGTGTTCCTCTGTACGGAGGGAGCGTTCTGTGTTTCCATTTACTGTAATGATGCCACGTGGACCGGGCATCTTGAGCTTGAGATAAGCATAGTGTGGCACTGCGTTGAATCTAGCAAACGCGGTTCATCCAAGCAGTGCATGATAGCCGCTGCGGAATGGGACGATATCGAAGATTAGTTCTTCACTTCGGAAGTTATCCGGGGAACCGAATACTACCTCCAGCGTTATTGAGCCCGTACAACGGGCCTCCACGCCTGGTATGACTCCTTTAAGGTAGTCTTTGTTGGTTTGATCCGCGAGGGGTTAATGCCCATCTTCCGCAATGTGTCCTGATAAAGCAGGTTGAGGCTGCTACCACCGTCCATCAGGACTCATGTTAGGTGAAACTCATCAATAATTGGGTCGAGGACTAGTGCGGCTGAACCGCCATGGCGGATACTGGTTGGGTGATCTCGACGATCGAAGGTGATCGAGAATGATGACCATGGGTTGAATTTTGGGGCGACTGGCTCTACCGCGTAGACGTCCCTAAGTGCTCGCTTACGCTCCCTTTTGGGGATGTGTGTAGCGTATATCATGTTCACCGTTTTGACTTGAGGGGGGAATTTCTTCTGCCCTCCGGTGTTCGGCTGCCGGGGCTCCTCGTCATCGTCCTCGCTCTGTGATTCCCCGTCCTTGCTTCTGTTGTTTATCTTGCTAGCTTGTTTAAAGACCCGACAATCCCTGTTAGTATGGTTGGCCGGTTTGTCTGGGGTGCCATGTATCTGGCAAGGACGATCGAGTATGCGATCCAAGCTGGATGGTCCTCCGCTGCTCCTTTTATAGGGCTTCTTTCACTGGCCGGACTTGGAGCCACTGAATCCGGCGTGAACTGTAGTGTCATCGGTGTTATCGCCATTGCTTCGGCGTTTGTGTCTGTTGCGCTGGAGCTTGCCGGTGCTACTTTTGGCCTTGGAGGGGCCTGTTTCGTTGGCTGTGTTTGTGCTGCGAGCCAGCCAACTATCCTCTCCCGCGCAGAAGCGGGTCATAAGTGTCGTGCGGGCTGCCATGGACCTCGGCTTTTCCTGGCCGAGGTGGCGGGCGAGCCATTCATTCAGGATGCTATGCTTAAAGGCCGCTAGGGCTTCGGCATCCGGACAGTCAACGATCTGGTTCTTTTTGGTTAGGAACCTAGTCCAGAAGTTTTTGGCTAATTCTCCAGGTTGTTGAATTATGTGGCTTAGGTCATCGGCATCTGGTGGCCGGACATAAGTTCCTTGGAAGTTATCAAGGAAAGCCTCTTCCAAGTCCTCCTAGCTGCCGATGGAATTCTCGGGCAGGCTATTTAACCAGTGTCGAGCTGGTCCTTTGAGCTTTAATGGGAGGTATTTGATGGCGTGGAGGTCATCTCCTCGAGCCATGTGGATATGGAGAATAAAATCCTCGATCCATACTGCTGGATCGGTTGTGCCGTCGTATGCTTCCATGTTGACAGGCTTGAACCCCTCAGGGAATTCGTGATCCAGCGCCTCTTCTGTGAAGCAGAGAGGGTGTGCGGCGCCTCTATAGCGGTTTGCATCACGGTGGAGCTCTGATGGAGTCCGTCTGCGGCATTCAGCTCGGGCGTGGTTAGGTTTGTCCCGTCCGAATGGGTAGCTGTCGTCGTGCCTCGAAGCACGCCCTCGTGATCCGTAGATCGATCTTGTATGTCCTGCTCTATCGTCTAGGATCTGCCAGAGGTCGTACGTGTGACCCTGAACTCTTCCGTCTTTATTCTTACGAGGCGGTGGGGCAGGCTGCTGTTCGGCCTGAGTTGCCACTTTATCCCGGCCGCGGGGTGGCCGGTCGGCCGCCCTGTCTCGACCACGTGGTGGTCGTTCCGCATTACGCGAGGGAGATGTGTGCTTCGGTGCTTCCTCATCGAATTGAGGTAGCAGTCTGCGTTTTGGGTAGCTCTTGGCTGGGCGCCTGAGGCCGTATTCTTCGACTGTCAGGACATCAGTCCATCTGTCGACGAGCAGGTCTTGTTCAGCTTGAAGATGCTATTGTTTCTTTTTCAGGCTCCTTGCAGCGGCTATGAGCTGAAGCTTAAAGCGCTCCTGCTCGAGAGGATCCTCAGGCACGATGAAGTCTTCGTTGCCAAGGCCTGTCTCCTCCTCGGGTGGTGGACGGTAACTATCGTCCTCCGAGTCATCTTCTATGGCATGTTCGTCAGGGTTGTCTTGCCTGTTGTCATGTTCCTGTTCGGATGTAGCCCCGACAGGGTCTTCATTGTTTTCCGCGTCGCCCGGAGTACTATTTTCTCCGGTGCCGGTATTGCCGTCCTTTGAGCGACGGAGCTTAGAGCGGCGTTTGGGCCGCCGGCGCTTGGACTGCGTCTCCGAGGTTTTATTCGCATCTGGCTCTTCTTTGTC
The DNA here is from genome assembly GCF_018294505.1 of Triticum aestivum. NCBI lineage: Eukaryota > Viridiplantae > Streptophyta > Magnoliopsida > Poales > Poaceae > Triticum > Triticum aestivum. Next base: position 33,095,624 of record NC_057808.1, on the reverse strand, counting down.
GTTGCTAGCTCCTTTGGGTGTGTCAACCATGTACACGTCGTACGAAGAGGTGGCCATCCAACGTCCAGTGAATGGTGGGTCTTGACCTTGCTCCTGATCGGCATCGTCGTCCATACCGTCGATGTCTTCGGAGCCATAGTCAAGCACGTCGGTTAAGTCATCGACAGTGGCTATGAAGTGGGTGGCAGGTGGGAAGCAAAATTCCTCGTCGTCCGTCTCTAGCTCGAACCGGGCATAGTTCGGCTGTAAGTCCTTCTCCAAGGACAAATTCTTTAAGGATTTTAGCACGTCACCCAAAGGCGAGTGCTGGAAAACGTCAGCGGCGCTGAACTCGAAGATCGATAACCGATCTAGCTCGGTGTCCGCGGGCGTACACAGTCCGGAACTTATTGCCGGAGACAAGTCCGAAGTTCCATTAAAGCGAATATTGCAGGGCGTTGAGTCCGTGCGCGACTCCAACGCCGCGGACTCCGCGGCCTCGGATGGCCCGATCTGCTTTGGCTCTAAGGCCGTTGCAGCAGCAGGAACCATCTCCTGGGTGTGATCCGATGACAGATTTAAGTCATGTTCATCGGGGTGAGGGGGAGCGATCGCCGCGGGTTCAGATCCCTTGAAGATCAAGTCTCCACGGATATCTGCGACATAGTTCAAGCTTCCGAATCTGACCTGATGGCCAGGGGCGTAGCTGTCGATCTGCTCCAGATGGCCAAGCGAGTTGGCCTGCAGTATGAAGCCGCTGAATACGAAGGTCTGTCCGGGGAGGAAGGTTTCTCCCTGGACAACGTCATTACTGACGATCGAAGGGGCCATCGAGCCCTTTGCCGACGACACAGTGGAACTCTCAATGAAAGCACCAATGTCGGTGTAAAAATCGGCGGATCTCGGGTAGGGGGTCCCGAACTGTGCGTCTAGGATCGATGGTAATAGGAGACTGGGGACACGATGTTTACCCAGGTTCAGGCCCTCTCTATGGAGGTAATACCCTACTTCCTGCTTGATTGATCTTGATGAATATGAGTGTTACAAGAGTTGATCTACCATGAGATCGTAATGGCTAAAACCCTAGGAGCCTAGCCTATGTGTATATGGTAATGAATGTCCCCTATCTGGACTATGCTCTCCGGTTTATATAGACACCGGAGAGATCTAGGGTTACATGGAGTCGGTTACATAAGAAGGAATCTTCATAATTGGTCGCTAAGCTTGCCTTCCACGCCAAGTAGAGTCCAATCTGGACATGGGTATAGTCTTCGGCCTTCATATCTTCACAGCCCATCAGTCCGGCCCAATGAGTAACAGGCCGGACGCCCGAGGACCCCTTAGTCCAGGACTCCCTCACCCGCCACCGGTCCCGCCTACCCCACCGGTGCAGATCCTCGCCGAGTGATACAAGGATATGGTCTGCTTTACCTGTGGAGGCCCTGGTCACTACGTTGGTAATTGCATTCAGAAGAAAAACTGCTTCATCTGTGGATTGGAGGGGCACAATGTCAACAATTGCGCGGCTTGGGCGCAACCTCATCCAGTTGCCATGTTCTTCGGTAGTTCTGCTCTGGGACTAGGATTTTATCACATTGACGCTCCTGTGGGTCGTGAAGCAAATTGGCTTAATTTCAGAAACTGTGGTGAAGTGTGGGTCATGAAAGGTGAAATCAACAAGTCTGATCTGGTTAAGAATTTGTCTAGTATATTCTGCAAAAACAGGCAATGGACATGGCAGATCAGGCCATTGACAGAAAAGAAGTTCCTGATCAAATTCCCACCCTGGAAAGATGTGGAAGAGTTGATTGAGTTTCCTGCCTTCGACTTGCCTATCGATGGAGTGTCTGTGTCTGTTGAGAAATGGACTGGTGCAATTGACCCATTCAGCGAGCTTACTGAAGCCTGGGTTATTATTGAGGAGCTTTCATCTAAATGGTGCACGTGGAAGGTCCTATCACAGATTGCATCTTGCTTTGGAATCCTTGTGGATGTGGATTGGAATGGCCAAATGAAGAGTTTTTATGAGGAAGTGAGAGTCAAGATTGCTTGCAGGGACCCAGCTAAGATCCCCTTTGAACGGATCATGGAGATGAGGAAAAAAACTCTATATCTTGTCCTTTACAGTGGAAGGTTTTGATCAGATAGGGGCTGATGATCCTAATGATGACAATGGGCCTACTGACATATCTGTGGACGATGACAACAAAGCAACTGAAGATGAGGAGCTGGACAAGGACATCCTGGATGATGGAGAGGGACCCATTGATGATCTGGACCTGGCCAACAGGGCTTCCACAAAAACCCCAGCTGGGAAAAAAGCAAATGATGATGGTGTTGCCTTCCATCCTGCTGCTCTGTTAGAGGCATGTGTCTCTCCTGTGAGAGCTGACAAGAAAATTGAAGGAGAATCCAAGACACAAAGCATGTGCTCTTCCATACCCTTCTCTGAGGCGATCAGGATCCTTAGCACTCCCAGCAACAAATCCAATGATGTCAGTGCACTCGCTGCGTCGTCAAGTGTGGCTGCTGCTGTCATTTCCCCAATGTCCACTCAAAAAGCCTACTGCTCTGGCCTGCTGGAAGAGCTGGAAGATTCTGCATCTGATACTGCTAGTGAAGCTACTAAATCAGAAGAGGAAATGGATACATTTGAAACCCCGGTAGTCAGTGGTCTGAAGATGATGGGACTAATGGAGAAAATGGCTCTGCCCAATGAAAAGCCAACAACCAAGAACAAGTGGGGCCCAGTTATTGCTCCAAGACTAAGCTCCAGGGTGCACAGCAGACAAAACATCATGGAGAAAGCTGCTGCGTACAAAATGAAGCAAAATCTGGAAATCCCCCTACCTTTAAAAGTAAGTCTTTTACTACTGAGTCTGCATCTATTTTAGAGGCTTATGCTTCTGAAGTTAACATCAAGATTGGTGATAATGAAAAAGAGAAAAAAATAGATTATTAATGATATCATTAGAGATGAGACTGAAAAATGCCTTGTATTTGCTTCTCAGAACACTGAAATATCTCTGCCTGACAATCTAGATACTGAAATTAATGTAGATACTGGAGTTTGTACTCCAAAAAAAGACATTCCCTGCACCAACACACCAGGGGGCACTGCTGGTGTTGTAGGTGGCTCTGGGAATGCTGTGAGAGGTGGACTTTTTAGTCTGACACATCCCTTTAAAATCCCATGATTGGCATCTTTTGGAATATTGGAGGTCTAGGCCAAAAAGGGAAATTACAGTGCCTGTCTGATTTAGTGAACAAGTATAAGCCTGATTTTTTAGGTTTTCATGAAATTAAGAGAGAAAATGTGTCTGACTCTTTCCTCAATATCCTAGCTGGTTCTACTGCTTATGAGTGGCACATGCTACCTACAGTAGGCTCTGCTGGGGGTATCCTTGTGGGTACCAAATCCAATTTTTTTGAGGTTCTTGATGTTAGTATAAAGAAGTATTGCATTATTATATCATTAGAAAATAAGACTGATGGCTTCTGCTGGCATTGGATTTTGGTATATGGGACATCTTATGTTGTAGACAAACTTGACTTTACTGCTGAATTACATGAAAGTATGGATGGCTTATGCTATCCTGTTCTGTTTGGGGGGGGGACTTCAACCTGATTAGGGATGCTAAGGAGAAAGGGAAAATTTTGTTTTTGCCACTCTAGATTTTGACATTTCACTTTTGCCACCCTTAGATTTTGACAATTATCAATTGCCACTCTGAAAATTTTGCTTTTGCCACCGGAATGGTAATTGTGATAATTGTCAAAAACTAAGAGTGGCAAAAGTGAAATGTCAAATTCTAGAGGGGCATAAGGAAAATTGGCAAAATCTAGAGTGGCAAAAACAAAATTTTCCCAAGGAGAAAACCTCTGGCAATATTAATACCTCATGGGCATTCTTGTTCAATGATTGGACAAACAAATGGGGCCTAATGGAATATAATCTGTCAAACAGGGTTTTTACCTGGAGTAACAATCAGGACAAGCCCATCTTTGCCACTATTGATAGAGTTTTCTCTGCCACTAGTTGGGATAGTCACTTCCCTCTCACCACGTTGTGTGCACTGCCTAGAGTGGGAAGTGATCATGCCCCAATTTTACTTGACTCTGGGGTGGGTATGTGTAACCCAACCAGACCCTTCAAATTTGAGAAGTGGTGGCTAGAACAACCAGATTTTCAAGCCTTAGTAGAAAAAATCTGGGCCACACCTTCACCATTTACAACTGCTATTGGGACCTGGCAATTTAAAACCAAATTATTTAGGAAACTTGTTAAGGGATGGAGTATAAACCTGGAAGCTGCCATGAAGAAAAAAAAAGAAGGATTTACTTCAGGAATTTGATATCCTGGATGTCTTTTCTGAGCAAAACAGAACTAATGCTGGGGATATCCTCAGGATGAAACAAATTAGTGAGGAGCTTGATGAGATTTGGAAAAAAGAGGAAACTGCCATGTGGCAGAGATCTAGAGATAGGAAAATCAAAGAGGGGGATAAAAACACAGCATCTTTCCATGCTGTTGCCAGCCAGCGAAGGAGGAAAAACCAGCTGTCTATCTTGGAGGGTCCAGATGGACCTGTATACTCCACTAAATACATGCTAGAAGTTGCTACTAACTTTTATAAAAACCTCTTTGGTTATGAACCCAGACCCAATATTCATCTAGATGACCAGTTTTGTTCTGAGGAAGAGCTTGTGATAGAAGCAGAAAATGCCTTGCTTGAGAGGCCTTTTTCCGAAGAGGAAATTAAAGAAGCTGTTATGAGCTCCTATGCTAATGGGGCCCCTGGCCCTGATGGCTTCTCATTTTTGTTCTATCAACACTTTTGGGAGGTTATCAAAGGTGATTTTATGGCTCTGGTGAGGGATTTTGAAAATGGGGCTTTGGATATCCAGAGATTAAATTACTCTATGTCACTCTTATTCCTAAAGAGCCAGATGCCAAAAATATGAGAAAGTTCAGACCCATTTGTTTGAGCAACCGCTCTGTAAAAATCTTTAGTAAGGCTATGACAAATAGGGTTCCCCCTGTGGGTCATAGGCTTCTATCACCATCTCAATCTGCTTTTGTGAGAGGCAGGTTTATTTTAGAGAGTGTGGTTACTGCCCATGAGGCTATACATGAAGTTCACAAATCAAGAGAGCCTGGGATTGTGCTCAAGTTAGATTATGAGAAAGCCTACGATCGTGTGAACTGGGATTTCCTAGTAGAGATGTTAACTTCTAGGGGTTTTGGAGCTAAGTGTGGATTCGGTGGAACCTCTCCATTTTGTTGGGGATCATTGCAGAAATTAAAAAAATTCTATGCATCACCAAGATCAATCTATGGAGAGACTAGCAACGAGAGAGAGGGGAGTGCATCTTCATACCCTTGAAGATCGCGATGCGGAAGCGTTACAAGAACGCGGATGAAGGAGTCATACTCGTAGCGATTCAGATCGCGGTTGATTCCGATCTAAGCGCCGAACAACGGCACCTCCGTGTTCAACACACGTACAGACCGGGGATGTCTCCTCCTTGATCCAGAAAGGGGAGAGGAGAAGTTGAGGGAGAGCTCCGGCAGCACGACGGCGTGGTGGTGGAGCTTGCAGTTCTCCGACAGGGCTTCACCAAGCACTACGGAGGAGGAGGAGGTGTTGGGGAGGGAGAGGGCTGCGCCAGGGGAAGGGGTGCGGCTCCCATGCACCTCTCCACTATATATAGGGTGGAGGGGATGGTTTCTTGCCCTCCAAGTCCATTGGGGCGTTGGCAAAGGTGGGGGAAAGAAATCCCATCATTTCCCTTCCCCACCGATTGTTATCCCCCTTTTTTAGGGATCTTGATCTTATCCCTTCGGGATATGATCTTATTCCTTCTAAGGGGGGATCTTGGTGTGCCTTGACCAGGGGTGTGGGGCCTTGCCCCCACTACCCACGTTCATGTGGGTCCCCCCATGCAGGTGGGCCCCACTCCGGAACCTTCTAGAACCTTCCCGGTACAATACCGAAAAATCCCGAACATTTTCCGGTGGACAAAATAGGACTTCCCATATATAAATCTTTACCTCCGGACCATTCCGGAACTCCTCGTGACGTCCGGGATCTCATCTGGGACTGCGAACAACATTCGGTAACTGCACACTAATTCCCATAACAACTCTAGCGTCACTGAACCTTAAGTGTGTAGACCCTACGGGTTCGGGAATCATGCAGACATGACCGAGACAGCTCTCTGGCCAATAACCAACAGCAGGATCTGGATACCCACGTTGGCTCCCACATGTTCCACAATGATCTCATCAGATGAACCACGATGTCGGGGATTCAATCAATCTTGTATACAATTCCCTTTGTCAATCGGTACGTTACTTGCCCGAGATTCGATCGTCAGTATCCCAATACCTTGTTCAATCTCGTTACCGGCAAGTCACTTTTACTCGTTCTGTAACACATCATCCCGTGATCAACTCTTTGGTCACATTGAGCTCATTATCATGATGTCCTACCGAGTGGGCCCAGAGATACCTCTCCGTCACACGGAGTGGCAAATCCCAGTCTCGATTCGTGCCAACCCAACAGACACTTTCGGAGATACCCGTAGTGTGCCTTTATAGCCGCCCAGTTACGTTGTGATGTTTGGCACACCCAAAGCATTCCTACGGTATCCGGGAGTTGCACAATCTCATGGTCTAAGGAAATGATACTTGACATTAGAAAAGCTTTAGTAAACGAACTACACAATCTTGTGCTATGCTTAGGATTGGGTCTTGTCCATCACATCATTCTCCTAATGATGTGATCCCGTTATCAACGACATCCAATGTCCATGGTCAAGAAACCGTAACCATCTATTGATCAACGAGCTAGTCAACTAGAGGCTTACTAGGGACATATTGTGGTCTATGTATTCACGCATGTATTACGGTCTCTGGTTAATACAATTATAGCATGAACAATAGACAATTATCATGAACAAGGAAATATAATAATAACCATTTTATTATTGCTTCTAGGGCATATTTCCAACAGTCCCCCACTTGCACTAGAGTCAATAATCTAGTTCACATCACTATGTGATTGTAATGAATCCAACACCCATGGGGTTTGATCATATCTCGCTTGTGAGAGAGGTTATTAGTCAACGGGTCTGAACCTTTCAGATCCGTGTGTGCTTTACAAATCTCTATGTCTTCTTGTAGATGCAGCTGCCATGCGCTACTTGGAGCTATTCCAAATAAATGCTCTACTATACGAATCCGGTTTACTACTCAGAGTCATCTGGATTAGTGTCAAAGTTTGCATCGACGTAACCCTTTACGACAAACTCTTTTACCACCCCCATAATCGAGAAAATTCCCTAGTCCACTAGCTACTAAGGATAAGTTTGACCGCTGTCATGTGATCCATTCCTGGATCACTCTTGTACCCCTTGATTGACTCATGGCAAGGCACACTTCAGGTGCGGTACACAGCATAGCATACTGTAGAGCCTACGTCTAAAGCATAGGGGACGACCTTCGTCCTTTCTCTCTCTTCTGCCGTGGTCAGATCTTGAGTCTCACTCAATGCTCACACCTTATAACATAGCCAAGAACTCCTTCTTTGCTGATCTTATTTGAACTCCTTCAAAATCTTGTCACGGTATGTATTCGTTTGAAAGTACTATTAAGCGTTTTTTGATCTATCCTTATAGATCTTGATGCTCAATGTTCAAGTAGCTTAATCCAGGTTTTCCATTGAAAACACTTTTCAAATAACCCTATATGCTTTCTAGAAATTCAACATCATTTCTGATCAACAATATGTGAACAACATATACTCATCAGAAATTCTATAGTGCTCCCACTCACTTCTTTGGAAATACAAGTTTCTCATAAATTTTGTATAAACCCAAAATCTTTGATCATCTCATCAAAGCGTATATTCCAACTCCGAGATGCTTACTCCAGTCCTTAGAAGGATTGCTGGAGCTTTGCATACTTGGTAGCATCTTTTAGGATTGACAAAAACCTTCTGGTTGTATCACATACAACCTTTCCTCAAGAAAATTGTCGAGGAAACAATGTTTTGACATCCTATCTGCAAGATTTCATAAATAATGCAGTAACTGCTAATACTATTCCAACAGACTCTTAGCATCGCTACGAGTGAGAAAGTCTCACCGCAGTCAACTCCTTGAACTTGTCGGAAAACATCTTAATGACAAGTCGAGCTTTCTTAATGGTGATACTTACCATCATTGTCCGTCTTCCTTTTAAAATCCATCTGTACCCAATAGCCTTACGACCATCAAGTAGTTCTTCCAAAGTCTATACTTTGTTTTCACATATGGATCCTCTCGGATTTTATGGCCTCGAGCCATTTGTCGGAATCCAGGCCCACCATCGTTTCTCCATAGCTCGTAGGTTCATTGTTGTCTAGCAACATGACCTACAAGACAGGATTACATACCACTCTGAAATAGTACGCATCCTTGTCGACCTACGAGATTTGGTAGTGACTTGATCTGAAGTTTCATGATCACTATCATCAGCTTCCACTTCAATTGGTGTAGTCGCTACAGGAACAACTTCCTGTGCCCTGCTACACACTGGTTGAAGTGACCGTTCAATAACCTCATCAAGTCTCCACCATCCTCCCACCAAATTCTTTCAAGAGAAACTTTTCCTCGAGAAAGGACCCGTTTCTAGAAACAATCACTTTTGCTTCCGGATCCGAAATAGGAGGTATACCCAACTGTTTTGGGTGTCCTATGAAGATGCATTTATCCGCTTTGGGTTCGAGCTTATCAGGCTAAACCCTTTTCACATAAGCGTTGCAGCCCCAAACTTTTAAGAAATGACAGCTTAGGTTTCTCTAAACCATAGTTCATACGGTGTCATCTCAACAGAATTACGTGGTGCCCTATTTAAAGTGAATGCGGTTGTCTCTAATGCCTAACCCATAAACGATAGTGGTAATTCGATAAGAGACATCATGGTTTGCACCACATCCAATAGGGTGCAGCTATGATGTTCGGACACACCATCACACTATGGTGTTCCAGGCGGCATTAGTTGTGAAACAATTTCCACAATGTCTTAGTTGTGTACCAAACACGTAACTCAGATATTCATCTCTATGATCATATCATAGACATTTTATCCTCTTGTCACGACGATCTTCAACTTCACTCTGAAATTACTTGAACCTTTCAATAATTCAGACTTGTGTTTCATCAAGTAAATATACTTAGAATCTACTCAAATCATCTTGAAGTAAGAGCATAACGATATTCACTGCGTGCCTCAGCACTCATTGGATTGCACACATCAAATGTATTACTTCCAACAAGTTGCTCTCTTGTTTCATCTCACTGAAAATGAGGCCTTTCAGTCATCTTGCCCATGTGGTATGATTTGCATGTCTCAAGTGATTCAATATCAAGTGAGTCCAAACGATCCATCTGCATGGAGTTTCTTCATGCGTATAAACCAATAGGCATGGTTCGCATGTCTCAAACTTTTCAAAAAATGAGTGAGTCCAAAGATCCATCAACATGGAGCTTCTTCATGCGTTTTATACCAATATGACTCAAATGGCAATGCCACAAGTATGTGGTACTACCATTACTATCTTATATCTTTTGGCATGAACATGTGTATCACTACGATCGAGATTCAATGAACCATTCATTTTAGGTGCAAGACCAATGAAGGTATTATTTAAATAAACAGAGTAACCATTATTCTCCTTAAATGAATAACCATATTGCGATAAACATAATCCAATCATGTCTATGCTCAACGCAAACACCAAATAACAATCATTTAGGTTTAACACCAATCTCGATGGTAGAGGGAGCATGCGATGCTTGATCACATCAACCTTGGAAACACTTCCAACACATGTCGTCATCTCACCTTTAGCTAGTCTCCGTTTATTCCGTAGCTTTTTATTTCGAGTTACTACCACTTAGCAACCGAACCGGTATTTAATACCCTGGTGCTACCAGGAGTACTAGTAAAGTACACATTATAATGTATATCCAATATACTTATATCGGCCTTGCCAGCCTTCTCATCTACCAAGTATCTAGGGTACTTCTGCTTCAGTAACCGTTCCCCTCATTTCAGAAGCACTTAGTCTCGGGTTTGGGTTCAACCTTGGGTTTCTTCACTAGAGCAGCAACTGATTTGCCGTTTCATGAAGTATCCCTTTCTTGCCCTTGCCCTTCTTGAAACTAGTGGTTTTACTAACCATCAACAATTGATGCTCCTATTTGATTTCTACTTTTGCGGTGTCGCGAATAGCTCAAGGATCATCATATCTATCCCTGATATGTTATAGTTCATCACGAAGCTCTAGTAGCTTGGTGGCAGTGACTTTGGAGAACCATCACTATCTCATTTGGAAGATTAACTCCCACTCGATTCAAGCGATTGTAGTACTCATACAATCTGAGCACATGCTCAACGATTGAGCTTTTCTCCTTAGTTTGTAGGCTTAAGAAACTTGTCAGAGGTCTCATACCTCTTGACGTGGGCACTAGCCTGAAATCCCAATTTCAGTCCTTGGAACATCTCATATGTTCTGCAATGTTTCAAAAACATCTTTGGTGCCTCAATTCTAAACCATTTAGCATTACGCACTGAACTATCATGTAGTCATCAAAACGTGTATGTCAGATGTTCGCAACATCCACAACCGATGCTCGAGGTTCAGCACACTGAGCGGTGCATTAAGGACATAATCCTTCTGCGCAGCAATGAGGACAATCCTCAGTTTACGAACCCAGTTCGCATAATTGCTACTGTCAACTCTCAACTAAATTTCTCTAGGAACAAATCTAAAACAGTAGAACCAAAGCGTGAGCTACGACATAATTTGCAAAGACCTTTTGACTATGTTCATGATAATTAAGTTCATCTAATCAAATTATTTAATGAACTCCACTCAGATAGACATCCCTCTAGTCATCTAAGTGATACATGATCCGAGTCAACTAGGCCGTGTCCGATCATCATGTGAGATGGACTAGTCATCATCAGTGAACATCTTCATGTTGATCGTATCCACTATACGACTCATGTTCGACCTTTCGGCCTCTTGTGTTCCGAGGCCATGTCTGTACATGCTAGGCTCGTCAAGTCAACCTAAGTGTTTTGCATATGTAAATCTGGCTTACACCCGTTGTATGCGAACGTTAGAATCTATCACACCGATCATCACGTGGTGCTTCGAAACAACAAACTTTCGCAACGGTGCACAGTTAGGGGGAACACTTTCTTGAAATTTATGAGGGATCGTCTTATTTGTGCTACCGTCGTTCTAAGCAAATAAGATGTAAAAACATGATAAACATCACATGCAATCAAATAGTGACATGATATGGCCAATATCATTTTGCTCCTTTTGATCTCCATCTTCGGGGCGCCATGATCATCATCGTCATCGGCATGACACCATGATCTCCATCATCGCGTCTTCATGAAGTTGTCTCGCCAACTATTACTTCTACTAATATGGCTAACGGTTAGCAATAAAGTAAAGTAATTACATGGTGTTTTCATTGACACGCAGGTCATATAACAAATTAAGACAACTCCTATGGCTCCTGCCGGTTGTCATACTCATCGACATGCAAGTCGTGATTCCTATTACAAGAACATGATCAATCTCATACATCACATATATCATTCATCACATCCTTTTGGCCATATCACATCACACGGCATATGCTGCAAGAACAAGTTAGACGTCCTCTAATTGTTGTTGCAAGTTTTTACGTGGCTGCTTGATAGGTCTCCAACGTATCTATAATTTTTTATTGCTCCATGCTATATTATCTACTGTTTTGGACATTATTAGGCTTTATTATCGTTGGGGAATGTAGCAATAATTCAAAATTTTCCTATGTGTCACCAAGATCAATCTAGGAGATGCTAGAACCGAGAGAGAGGGAGTGCATCTTCATACCCTTGAAGATCGCAAAGCGGAAGCGTTACAAGAACGCAGTTGATGGAGTCGTACTCGCAGCGATTCAAATCGCGGAAGATCCGATCTAGCGCCGAACGGACGGCGCCTCCGCGTTCAACACACGTACAGCCCGGGGACGTCTCCTCCTTCTTGATCCAGCAAGGGGAGAGGAGAAGTTGAGGGAGAACTCCAGCAGCACGACGGCGTGGTGGCTATGGAGCTCGTGGTTCTCCGGCAGAGCTTCGCTAAGCACTACGAAGGAGGAGGAGGAGGTGTATGAGGAGGGAGGGCTGCGCCAGGGAAGAGGTGCAACTGCCCTCCCACCCCTCCACTATATATAGGGGCAAGGGGAGAGGGGAGGCGCCCTAGGGTTTCCCCTAGGGGGGGGCGGCCAAGCAGATTGGATCTCCCTAGGGAAAATCCTAGGGAGACTTGCCCCCCAAGCCAAGCAGGTGGAGGCTTGCCTCCCAAGCCAGGTGGAGGCGCCCCACCTCCCCACGTAATGTGGGAAAGGGTGTGGGGGGCGCACCACCCCTTAGTGGGCTGGTTTGCCCCTTCCCCTTTGGCCCATGAGGCCCTCCAACACTTGCCGGGGCTCCCGAAACACCTTTCGGTCAATGCTGGCCATAGCCTGGTACCCCCGGAACACTTCCGGACTCCAATACCCTTCGTCCAATATATCGATGTTCACCGCCGGACCATTCCGGAACTCCTCGTGATGTCCGGGATCTCATCCGGGACTTCGAACAACCTTCGGTAACCACATACTATTTCCCATAACAACTCTAGCGTCACCGAACCTTAAGTGTGTAGACCGTACGGGTTCGGGAACCATGCGGACATGACCGTGACACCTCTCCGGCCAATAACCAATAGCGGGATCTGGATACCCATATTGGCTCCCACATGTTCCACAATGATCTCATCGGATGAACCACGATGTCGGGGATTCAATCAATCCCGTATACAATTCCCTTTGTCAATCGGTATGTTACTTGCCCGAGATTCGATCGTCGGTATCCCAATACCTTGTTCAATCTCGTTACCGGCAAGTCACTTTACTCGTTCCGTAATGCATGATCCCGTGACTAACTACTTAGTCACATTGAGCTCATTATGATGATGCATTACCGAGTGGGCCCAGAGATACCTCTCCGTCATACGGAGTGACAAATCCCAGTCTCGATTCGTACCAACCCAACAGACACTTTCGGAGATACCTGTAGTGTACCTTTATAGCCACCCAGTTATGTTGTGACGTTTGGTACACCCAAAGCATTCCTACGGTATCCGAGAGTTGCACAATCTCATGGTCTAAGGAAATGATACTTGACATTAGAAAAGCTCTTAGCAAACGAACTACACGATCTTGTGCTATGCTTAGGATTGGCTCTTGTCCATCACATCATTCTCCTAATGATGTGATCCCGTTATCAATGATATCCAATGTCCATGGTCAGGAAACCATAACCATCTATTGATCAACGAGCTAGTCGACTAGAGGCTTACTAGGGACATGGTGTGGTCTATGTATTCACACATGTATTACGGTTTCCAGTTAATACAATTATAGCATGAACAATAGACAATCATCATGAACAAGGAAATACAATAATAACCATTTTATTATTGCCTCTAGGGCATATTTCCAACAGTCTCCCACTTGCACTAGAGTCAATAATCTAGTTCACATCACTATGCGATTGTAATGAATCCAACACCCATGGGGTTTGTTCATATCTCGCTTGTGAGAGAGGTTATTAGTCAACGGGTCTGAACCTTTCAGATCCGTGTGTGCTTTACAAATCTCTATGTCATCTTGTAGATGTACCTACCATGCGCTACTTGGAGCTATTCCAAATAACGGCTCTACTATATGAATCCGGTTTACTACTCAGAGTCATCCGGATTAGTGTCAAAGTTTGCATCGACGTAACCCTTTACGACGAACTCTTTTACCACCTCCATAATCGAGAAAATTCCTTAGTCCACTAGTTACTAAGGATAAGTTCGACCGTTGTCATGTGATCCATTCCTGGATCACTCTTGTACCCCTTGACTAATTCATGGCAAGGCACACTTCAGGTGCGGTACACAGCATAGCATACTGTAGAGCCTACGTCTTAAGCATAGGGGACGACCTTCGTCCTTTCTCTCTCTTCTGCCGTGGTCAGGTCATGATTCTTACTCAATACTCACACCTTGTAACACAGCCAAGAACTCCTTCTTTGCTGATCTATTTTGAACTCCTTCAAAATCTTGTCACGGTATGTATCCATTTGAAAGTATTATTAAGAGTTTTTTATCTATCCTTATAGATCTTGATGCTCAATGTTCAAGTAGCTTAATCCAGGTTTTCCATTGAAAAAAAAACTTTTCAAATAACCCTGTATGCTTTCCAGAAATTCTACATCATTTCTGATCAACAATATGTTAACAACATATACTCATCAAAAATTCTATAGTGCTCCCACTCACTTCTTTGGAAATACAAGTTTCTCATAAACTTTGTATAAACCCAAAATCTTTGATCATCTCATCAAAGCGTACATTCCAACTCCGAGATGCTTACTCCAGTCCTTAGAAGGATTGCTGGAACTTTCCATTCTTGTTAGCATCTTTCAGGATTGACAAAACCTTCTGGTTGTATCACATACAACCTTTCCTCAAGAAAATCGTCGAGGAAACAATGTTTTTTGACATCCTATCTGCAAGATTTCATAAATAATGCAGTAACTGCTAATATAATTCCAACAGACTCTTAGCATCGCTACGAGTGAGAAAATCTCATCGTAGTCAACTCCTTGAACTTGTCGGAAAACATCTTAACGACAAGTCGAGCTTTCTTAATGGTGACACTTACCATCATTGTCCGTCTTCCTTTTAAAATCCATCTGCACCCAACAGCCTTACGACCATCAAGTATTTCTTCCAAAGTCTATACTTTGTTTTATACATGGATCCTCTCTCGGATTTTATGGCCTCGAGCCATTCGTTGGAATCTGGGCCCACCATCGTTTCTCCATAGCTCGTAGGTTCATTGTTATCTAGCAACATGACTTCTAAGACAGGATTACGTACCACTCTGAGGTAGTACGCATCCTTGTCGTCCTACGAGGTTTGGTAGTGACTTGATCCGAAGTTTCATGATCACTATCATAAGCTTCCACTTCAATTGGTGCAGGTGCCACAGGAACAACTTCTTGTGCCCTGCTACACACTAGTTGAAGTGACGGTTCAATAACCTCATCAAGTCTCCACCATCCTCCCACTCAATTCTTTCGAGAGAAACTTTTCCTCGAGAAAGGACCCGTTTCTAGAAACAATCACTTTTGCTTCCAGATCTGAAATAGGAGGTATACCCAACTGTTTTGGGTATTCTACGAAGATGCATTTATCCGCTTTGGGTTCGAGCTTATCAGCCTGAAACTTTTCCACATAAGCGTCGCAGCCCCAAACTTTTAAGAAGCGACAGCTTAGGTTTCTCTAAAGCATAGTTCATACGGTGTCGTCTCAACGGAATTGCCCGGTGACCTATTTAAAGTGAATGCGGTTGTCTCTAATGCCTAACCCATAAACGATAGTGGTAATTCGATAAGAGACATCATGGTTTGCACCACATCCAATAGGGTGCAGCTATGATGTTCGGACACACCATCACACTATGGTGTTCCAGGCGGCATTAGTTGTGAAACAATTTCCACAATGTCTTAGTTGTGTACCAAACACGTAACTCAGATATTCATCTCTATGATCATATCATAGACATTTTATCCTCTTGTCACGACGATCTTCAACTTCACTCTGAAATTACTTGAACCTTTCAATAATTCAGACTTGTGTTTCATCAAGTAAATATACTTAGAATCTACTCAAATCATCTGTGAAGTAAGAGCATAACGATATTCACTGCGTGCCTCAGCACTCATTGGATTGCACACATCAAATGTATTACTTCCAACAAGTTGCTCTCTTGTTCCATCTTACTGAAAACGAGGCCTTTCAGTCATCTTGCCCATGTGTTATGATTTGCATGTCTCAAGTGATTCAAAATCAAGTGAGCCCAAACGATCCATCTGTATGGAGTTTCTTCATGCATATCTACCAATAGACATGGTTCGCATGTCTCAATCTTTTCAAAAACGAGTGAGTCCAAAGATCCATCAACATGGAGCTTCTTCATGCGTTTTATACCAATATGACTCAAATGGCAGTGCCACAAGTATGTGGTACTATCATTACTATTTATATCTTTTGGCATGAACATGTGTATCACTACGATCGAGATTCAATGAACCATTCATTTTAGGTGCAAGACCATTGAAGGTATTACTCAAATAAACAGAGTAACCATTATTCTCCTTAAATGAATTACCGTATTGCGATAAACATAATCCAATCATGTCTATGCTCAACGCAAACACCAAATAACGATTATTTAGGTTTAACACCAATCTCGATGGTAGAGGGAGCGTGCGATGTTTGATCACATCAACCATGGAAACACTTCCAACACATATCGTCATCTCACCTTTAGCTAGTCTCCGTTTATTCCGTAGCCTTTTATTTCGAGTTACCAACACTTAGCAACCGAACCGGTATCTAATACCCTGGTGCTACTAGGAGTACTAGTAAAGTACACATTAATATAATGTATATCCAATATACTTCTGTCGACCTTGCCTGCCTTCTCATCTACCAAGTATCTAGGGTAGTTCTGCTTCAGTGACCGTTCCCCTCATTACAGAAGCACTTAGTCTCGGGTTTGGGTTCAACCTTGGGTTTCTTCACTAGAGCAGCAACTGATTTGCCGTTTCATGAAATCTCCCTTCTTTCCCTTGCCCTTCTTGAAACTAGTGGTTTTACTAACCATCAACAATTCATTCTCCTACTTGATTTCTACTTTCGCGGTGTCAAACATCGCGAGTTGCTCAAGGATCATCATGTCTATCCCTCATATGTTTATAGTTCATCACGAAGCTCTAATAGCTTGGTGGCAGTGACTATGGAGAACCATCACCATCTCATCTGGAAGATTAACTCCCACTCGATTCAAGCGATTGTAGTACTTAGACAATCTGAGCACATGCTCAACGAGTGAGCTTTTCTCCCTTAGTTTGCAGGCTTAAGAAACTTGTCAGAGGTCTCATACCTCTTGACGTGGGCACTAGTCTGAAATCCCAATTTCAGTCTTTGGAACATCTCATATGTTTTGTGATGTTTCAAAAACGTCTTTAGCGCCTCAATTCTAAACCATTAGCATTACGCACTGAACTATCACATAGTCATCAAAACGTGTATGTCAGATGTTTTGCAACATCTACAGACGACGCTCGAGGTTCAGCACACCGAGCGGTGCATTAAGGACATAAGCCTTCTGTGCAGCAATGAGGACAATCCTTAGTATACGGACCCAGTCCGCATAATTGCTACTGTCAACTTTCAACTAAATTTTCTCTAGGAACATATCTTAAACAGTAGAACTAAAGCGTAAGCTATGACATAATTTGCAAAGACCTTTTGACTATGTTCATGACAATTAAGTTCATCTGATTATTTAATGAACTCCCACTTAGATAGACATCCCTCTAGTCATCTAAGTGATACATGATCCGAGTCAACTAGGCCGTGTCCGATCATCACGTGAGACGGACTAGTCATCAACGGTGAACATCTCCATGTTGATCGTATCTACTATACGACTCATGTTCGACCTTTCGGTCTCTTGTGTTCCGAGGCCATGTCTGTACATGCTAGGCTTGTCAAGTCAACCTAAGTGTTTCGCATGTGTAAATCTGGCTTACACCCGTTGTATGCGAAAGTTAGAATCTATCACACCCGATCATCACGTGGTGCTTCGAAACAACGAACCTTCGCAACGGTGCACAGTTAGGGGGAACACATCTCTTGAAATTTTAGTGAGGGATCATCTTATTTATGCTACCGTCGTTCTAAGCAAATAAGATGTAAACATGACAGACATAACATGCAAATCATAAAGTGACATGATATGGCCAATATCATCTTGCGCCTTTTGATCTCCATCTTCGAGGCGTGGCATGATCACCTTCGTCACCGGCATGACACCATGATCTCCATCATCATGATCTCCATCATCGTGTCTTCATGAAGTTGTCTCGCCAACTATTACTTCTACTACTATGGCTAACAGTTAGCAATAAAGTAAAGTAATTACATGGCGTTTTTCATTGACACGCAGGTCATACAATAAATTAAGACAACTCCTATGGCTCCTGCCGGTTGTCATACTCATCGACATGCAAGTCGTGATTCCTATTACAAGAACATGATCAATCTCATACATCACATATATATAATTCATCACATCCTTTTGGCCATATCACATCACATAGCATACCCTGCAAAAACAAGTTAGACGTCCTCTAATTGTTGTTGCATGTTTTACGTGGCTGCTATGGGTTTCTAGCAAGAACGTTTCTTACCTACGCAAAAGCCACAACGGTGATATGCCAATTGCTATTTACCCTTCGTAAGGACCCTCTTCATCGAATCCGATCCGACTAAAGTGGGAGAGACAGACACCCGCTAGCCACCTTATGCATCAAGTGCGTGTCAGTCGGTGGAACCTGTCTCACGTAAGAGTACGTGTAAGGTCGGTCCGGGCCGCTTCATCCCACAATGCCGCCGAATCAAGATAAGACTAGTAATGGTAAGCAAATTGAACAAATCATCGCCCACAACTACTTTGTGTTCTACTCGTGCATAGAATCTACGCATAGACCTAGCTCATGATGCCACTGTTGGGGAACGTAGCAATAATTCAAAATTTTCCTACGTGTCACCAAGATCAATCTAGGAGATGCTAGCAACGAGAGAGAGGGAGTGCGTCTTCATACCCTTGAAGATCGCTAAGCGGAAGCGTTACAAGAACGCGGTTGATGGAGTCGTACTCGCAGCGATTCAATCGCGGAAGATCCGATCTAGCGCCGAACGGACGGCGCCTCCGCGTTCAACACACATACAGCCCGGGGACGTCTCCTCCTTCTTGATCCAGCAAGGGGAGAGGAGAAGTTGAGGGAGAACTCCAGCAGCACGACGGCGTGGTGGCAATGGAGCTCGTGGTTCTCCGGCAGAGCTTCGCTAAGCACTACGGAGGAGGAGGAGGAGGTGTATGAGGAGGGAGGGCTGCGCCAGGGAAGAGGTGCAACTGCCCTCCCACCCCTCCATTATATATAGGGGCAAGGAGAGAGGGGAGGCGCCCTAGGGTTTCCCCTAGGGGGCGGCGGCCAAGCAGATTGGATCTCCCTAGGGAAAATCCTAGGGAGACTTGGCCCCCAAGCCAAGCAGGTGGAGGCTTGCCTCCCAAGCCAGGTGGAGGCGCCCCACCTCCCCAAGTAACGTGGGAAAGGGTGTGGGGGCGCACCACCCCTTAGTGGGCTGGTTTGCCCCTTCCCCTTTGGCCCATGAGGCCCTCCAACACTTGCCGGGGCTCCCGAAACACCTTTCGGTCATGTTGGCCATAGCCTGGTACCCCCGGAACACTTTCGGACTCCAATACCCTTCGTCCAATATATCGATGTTCACCGCCGGACCATTCCGGAACTCCTCATGATGTCCGGGATCTCATCCGGTACTCCGAACAACCTTCGGTAACCACATACTATTTCCCATAACAACTCTAGCGTCACCGAACCTTAAGTGTGTAGACCCTACGGGTTCGGGAACCATGCAGACATGACCGAGACACCTCTCCGGCCAATAACCAATAGCGGGATCTGGATACCCATATTGGCTCCCACATGTTCCACGATGATCTCATCGGATGAACCACGATGTCGGGGATTCAATCAATCCCGTATACAATTCCCTTTGTCAATCGGTATGTTACTTGCCCGAGATTCGATCGTCGGTATCCCAATACCTTGTTCAATCTCCTTACCGGCAAGTCACTTTACTCGTTCCGTAATGCATGATCCCGTGACTAACTACTTAGTCACATTGTGCTCATTATGATGATGCATTACCGAGTGGGCCCAGAGATACCTCTCCATCATACGGAGTGACAAATCCCAGTCTCGATTCGTACCAACCCAACAGACACTTTCGGAGATACCTGTAGTGTACCTTTATAGCCACCCAGTTATGTTGTGACGTTTGGTACACCCAAAGAATTCCTATGGTATCCGGGAGTTGCACAATCTCATGGTCTAAGGAAATGATAATTGACATTAGAAAAGCTCTTAGCAAACGAACTACACGATCTTGTGCTATGCTTAGGATTGGGTCTTGTCCATCACATCATTCTCCTAATGATGTGATCCCGTTATCAATGACATCCAATGTCCATGGTCAGGAAACCATAACCATCTATTGATCAACGAGCTAGTCAACTAGAGGCTTACTAGGGACATGTTGTGGTCTATGTATTCACACATGTATTACGGTTTCCAATTAATACAATTATAGCATGAACAATAGACAATCATCATGAACAAGGAAATACAATAATAACCATTTTATTATTGCCTCTTGGGTATATTTCCAACAATTATTCACTTTTATATTATTTTTGGGACTAACCTATTAACCGGAGGCCCAGCCCAGAATTACTGTTTTTTTTCCTATTTCAGAGTTTTGCAGAAAAGGAATATCAAACGGAATCCAAACGGAATGAAACCTTCGGGAACGTGATTTTTAGAACGAACAAGATCCAGGAGACTTGGACCCTACGTCAAGAAATAAAGGAGGAGGCCACGAGGTAGGGGGCGCGCCTAACCCCCCCCCCCCCCAGGAGAAATAAAATAAAAAAGGCCATAAAAAGGAGAAAAAAGGCCCAAATAAAAAAATGAGAGAAAAAGAGAGAAGGGACAATGTTACTATCCTTTTACCACACTTGTGCTTCAAAGTAGCACCATGATCTTCATGATAGAGAGACTCTCATTTTGTCTTCAAATGCCCTAGGTCTTCGTGAGCAAGCGAGTTGGATGCACACCCACTTAGTTTCTTTTGTTGAGCTTTCATATACTTATAGCTCTAGTGCATCCGTTGCATGGCAATCCCTACTCACTCACATTGATATCTATTGATGGGCATTTCCATAGCCCGTTGATACGCCTAGTTGATGTGAGACTATCTTCTCCCTTTTTGTCTTCTCCACAACCACCATTCTATTCCACATATAGTGCTATGTCCATGGCTCACACTCATGTATTGCGTGAATATTGAAAAAGTTTGAGAACGTCAAAAGTATGAAACAATTGCTTGGCTTGTCATCGGGGTTGTGCATGATTTAAATACTTTGTGTGGTGAAGATAGAGCATAGCCAGACTATATGATTTTGTAGGGATAACTTTCTTTGGCCATGTTATTTTGAGAAGACATAACTGCTTTGTTAGTACGCTTGAAGTATTATTATTTTTATGTCAATATTAAACGTTTGTCTTGAATCTTTCGGATCTGAATATTCATACCACAATTAAGAAGAATTACATTGAAATTATGCCAAGTAGCACTCCGCATCAAAAATTCTATTTTTATCATTTACCTACTCGAGGACGAGCAGGAATTAAGCTTGGGGATGCTTGATATGTCTCCAACGTATCTATAATTTTTGATTGCTCCATGCTATATTATCTACTGTTTTGGACATTACTGGGCTTTATTATTCACTTTTATATTATTTTTGGGACTAACGTATTAACCGGAGGCCCAGCCCAGAATTGCTGTTTTTTTGCCTATTTCAGAGTTTCGTAGAAAAGGAATATCAAACGGAGTCCAAACGAAATGAAACCTTCGGGAACGTGATTTTTAGAACGAACAAGATCCAGGAGACTTGGACCCTACGTCAAGAAATAAAGGAGGAGGCCACGAGGTAGGGGGGCGCGCCTACCCCCCCCCCCCAGGGCGCGCCCTCCACCCTCGTGGGCCCCCTGTTGCTCCACCGACGTACTCCTTCCTCCTATATATACCTACGTACCCCAAACGATCAGATACGGAGCCAAAAATCTAATTCCACCGCCGCAACCTTCTGTACCCACGAGATCCCATCTTGGGGCCTGTTCCGGAGCTCCGCCGGAGGGGGCATCGATCACGGAGGGCTTCTACATCATCACCATAGCCCCTCCGATGAAGTGTGAGTAGTTTACCTCAGACCTTCGGGTCCATAGTTATTAGCTAGATGGCTTCTTGTCTCTTTTTGGATCTCAATACAATGTTCTCCCCCTCTCTCGTGGAGATCTATTTGATGTAATCTTCTTTTGCGGTGTGTTTGTTGAGACCGATGAATTGTGGGTTTATGATCAAGTTTATCTATGAACAATATTTGAATCTTCTGAATTCTTTGATGTATGATTGGTTATCTTTGCAAGTCTCTTCGAATTATCAGTTTGGTTTGGCCTACTAGATTGATCTTTCTTGCAATGGGAGAAGTGCTTAGCTTTGGGTTCAATCTTGTGGTGTCCTTTCCCAGTGACAGTAGGGGCAGCAAGGCACGTATTGTATTGTTGCCATCGAGGATAACAAGATGGGGTTTTTATCATATTGCATGAATTTATCCCTCTACATCATGTCATCTTGCTTAAGGCGTTACTCTGTTTTTATGAACTTAATACTCTAGATGCATGCTGGATAGCGGTCGATGAGTGGAGTAATAGTAGTAGATGCAGGCAGGAGTCGGTCTACTTGTCTCGGACGTGATGCCTATATACATGATCATACCTAGATATTCTCATAACTATGCTCAATTCTGTCAATTGCTCAACAGTAATTTGTTCACCCACCGTAAAATACTTATGCTCTCGAGAGAAGCCACTAGTGAAACCTATGGCCCCCGGGTCTATCTTCATCATATTAATCTTCCAACACTTAGTTATTTCCGTTGCTTTTTACTTTGCTTTTATTTTACTTTGCATCTTTATCACAAAAATACCAAAAATATTATCCTATCATATCTATCAGATCTCACTCTCGTAAGTGACCGTGTAGGGATTGACAACCCCTTATCGCGTTGGTTGCGAGGATTTATTTTTTTTGTGTAGGTGCGAGGGACTCGCGCGTAGCCTCCTACTGGATTGATACCTTGGTTCCCAAAAACTGAGGGAAATACTTACGCTACTTTGCTGCATCACCCTTTCCTCTTCAAGGGAAAACCAACGCAGTGCTCAAGAGGTAGCAAGAAGGATTTCTGGCGCCGTTGCCGGTCTATGCAAAAGTCAACATACCCAGTACCCATCACAATCCCTTATCTCCCGCACTACATTATTTGCCATTTGCCTCTCGTTTTCCTCTCCCCCACTTCACCCTTGCCGTTTTATTCGCCCTCTCTTTTCCGTTCGCCTTCTTCTTTTTGCCCCTCGCTCTTTCTGTCGTTAGGTCTGAAATTGGGGAAATTATTGTCGATATGGACAATAATAATATCATGGAAAATTCCGATGCTCCTGCTGAAGAACCCCCTACCTTGCATACAAAAACATTTCGAATTGGTAGTGGTAATATTATTGGAAAAGGGGTTATTCAAGATTTCTTTACTTGTGCCGGTGCTTTGCCTTCTATGGCCGGTTCTATTCTTCATAGAACTAGTAGTATTGCGGACGCTATTGCCATGCTTATAGTTGAACTTGAAAGGCAATTTATGCACATGCACCCTTGCATACAAAGGATTTTTCTAGAATTTTCTAATATAGAGCACTCTTCTGTTAAGCGTGCCGCTACTATCTTTTTGGCTAATGAGTTCAGATTTATAATAAAAGAGGCCAAAGAAATCTTTGTGCATTATAGGGTGGACGCTGGCCGTCCTCCCATAGAAGCTATCCTCTTTGATCAAGAAGAAATAATGCGTTTTCAATCTCTAGACTATGTTGCTTTCAATGAAAACCTTAGAAAAAGGGTCCCTACCAATGTTCTAGTTGATAGAATTTCTGAACTTAATGATGATTTGGCTATTCGAAATAATGAGCTAGGATATTCTCTCGAGTATAGGCTCACCAAGTTCTGTCAAAAGAATGCTTATAATGATGAATTGGCTGTGCAATACGAAGGGCCGAAGGAGGAACCTATACCTCCTAAAATTGATCTTGGGGACTTTTGTCCCATTAAATTTAGCCCTTTTGATTACTTTTGCTTGCCTCAAAGAAAACTTGCTGCCGAACATAGAGAGTATGAGATGAGTTTCACCGATCTATCCTATTACTATGGCACTACTTAGATATATCCTTGCTTTTATGCCTAGCTAGGGGCGTTAAACGATAGCGCTTGTTGGGAGGCAACCCAATTTTATTTTTAGTTTTTTGTTTTTTGCTTCTGTTTAGGAATAAATATTTGTTCTAGCCTCTGGTTAGATGTGTTTTTATATTTTAATTAGTGTTTGTGCCAAGTTAAACCTATAGGATCTTCTTGGATGATAGTTATTTGATCTTGCTGTAATTTCCAGAAACTTTCTGTTCACGAAAACAATTGTTAAAAATCACCAGAACGTGATAAAATACTGATTCCAATTGCTCCTGATCAATAAACAAATTTTCTAGGAGTCCTATTTTTGCTGATTTTTTGGAGTACCAGAAGTTTGCGTTAGTTATAGATTACTACAGACTGTTCTGTTTTTGACAGATTCTGTTTTTCGTGTGTTGTTTGCTTATTTTGATGAATCTATGGCTAGTAAAAGAGTTTATAAACCATAGAGAAGTTGGAATACAGTAGGTTTAACACCAATATAAATAAAGAAGGGATAATTGATATTATGCCCCTAGTTGGGTCACACTCGACAGGTTTACCCCTACTTTTCGAATATACTCGTTCCTGCCCAAACCACTTTGCTTCTCTTGTGTTTTTGCCCTTCCGTCTCAATTCCGTCTGGTCAAAGTCGTTTGACCGTCAGAGCGACATTTTTCTGGACCATTTTGCCCCTCCTTCCAAGTTCAGTTAAGAATCAAAGAAAAAAGTAATGTGACGCTTACATGTGGGACCCAACTAAATGCAAAAGAAAAAAAATAGAAAAACATACACTCTCTCTCCCCCTCCCGAAACACCTCACTTTCCCCATCCTGCTGTCGCCGCACCCGTACCACCGGCGTCGCATGACCTACCGTCGGCGACCCCCACTACCACCTCCCTCTCCCACCCCAGACACCGCCCAGCTCTGCCGACCGCCGTGCTGAGGGACTGAATGGCGGGGGCAGCCGACCTCTCGCCAATGGGCGCCTCCGATGAGCACACGCTGGACCTCGAGGCCACGGTGTTCGTCTGTGATGGATGATGTGGCAGAGGCAGCGCTTTCGCAAGGCGTGCAGGAGGTCCCGATCTGACGCGTCACTGGAGGTAGTTGGCGGCGAGGTTTGGCTGGAGTGCCCGAGATTCGACGCGGATGGCCAGAGCCACTGGGACGAGGTGGGTCCAGGGACGGGCGGCGGGGATCCTTGGGCAAGGAGCGACGGCGATCCTTGGGCAAGGGGCGGCGGCGCGATGTAGGGGAGGCCAGGATCGGCGCAGGGCATGGGGGCGCGGCGGAGACGGCAGATCCGGCCGCGGGAGGCTTGGGCTGGAACGGATCTGGCCGTGATGGAGGTTGAGGAGGCACTGGCGACCGGCGGCGGGAAGATGGGCAGCAGCTGCTTGTCCCGCGGCTCGAGGTCCGAGAGGCACCGGCGTGGGTGACCGGCTGCGGGGTGAGCGGGGGGGCCATGCTGGAGCTAGAGGAGGAAGAAGATAGGAAGGGGGATGGGGGCGTGGGTCCCACAGGGAAGAGAGAGGGAATGCTTTTTTTTCTCTTGCATTTAATCGGGTCCCGCATGTAAGTGTAACATTGTTTTTTATTTTTTTAACTAGAGTCGTAAGAAGGGGTAAAATTGTCCAGAAAAATGTCTCTCTAACAGTCAAACGCCTTTGACCAGACGAAATTGAGATGGAAGGGCAAAAACACAAGAGAAGCAAAGTGGTTTGGGCAGGAACGAGTATATTTGAAAAGTAGGGGTAAACCTGTCGAGTGTGACCCAACTAGGGGCATAATATCAATTATCCCAATAAAGAATGAGTTCATTACAGTACCTTGAAGTGGTCTTTTGTTTTCTTTCGCTAACGGAGCTCACGAGATTTTCTGCTAAGTTTTGTGTTGTGAAGTTTTCAAGTTTTGGGTGAAAGATTAGATGGATTATGGAACAAGGAGTGGCAAGAGCCTAAGCTTGGGGATGCCCATGGCACCCCCAAGATAATATAAGGACACCAAAAAGCCAAAGCTTGGGGATGCCCCGGAAGGCATCCCCTCTTTCGTCTACTTCCATCGGTAACTTTACTTGGAGCTATATTTTTATTCACCACATGATATGTGTTTTGCTTGGAGCGTCTTGTATGATTTGAGTCTTTGCTTTTTAGTTTACCACAATCATCCTTGTTGTACACACCTTTTGAGAGAGCCATACATGATTTGGAATTTGTTAGAATACTCTATGTGCTTCACTTATATCTTTTGAGTTATATAGTTTTGCTCTAGTGCTTCACTTATATCTTTTAGAGCACGGTGGTAGATTTGTTTTATAGAAACTATTGATCTCTCATGCTTCACTTAGATTATTTTGAGAGTCTTAAATAGCATGGTAATTTGCTTAAATAATCCTAATATGCTTGGTATTCAAGATTAGTAAAAACTTTCTTATGAGTGTGTTGAATACTAAGAAAAGTTTGATGCTTGATAATTGTTTTGAGATATAAAGATGGTGATATTAGAGTCATGCTAGTTGAGTAGTTGTGAATTTGAGAGATACTTGTGTTAAAGTTTGTGATTCCCGTAGCATGCACGTATGGTGAACCGTTATGTGATGAAGTCGGAGCATAATTTATTTATTGATTGTCTTCCTTATGAGTGGCGGTCGGGGACGAGCTATGGTCTTTTCCTACCAATCTATCCCCCTAGGAGCATGCGCGTAATACTTTGCTTTGATAACTTATAGATTTTTGCAATAAGTATATGAGTTCTTTATGACTAATGTTGAGTCCATGGATTATACGCACTCTTCTTCCTTCCACCATTGCTAGCCTCTCTAATACCGCGCACTTTTCGCCGGTATCATACACCCACCATAAACCTTCCTCAAAACAGCCACCATACCTACCTATCATGGCATTTCCATAGCCATTCCGAGATATATTGCCATGCAACTTTCCACCGTTCCATTTATTATGACACGCTCCATCATTGTCATATTTCTTTGCATGATCATGTAGTTGACATCGTATTTGTGGCAAAGCCACCGTCTTTGCATGATCATGTAGTTGACATCGTATTTGTGGCAAAGCCACCGTTCATAATTCTTCCACACATGTCACTCTTGATTCATTGCATATCCCGGTACACCGCCGGAGGCATTCACATAGAGTCATATTTTGTTGACTTGTAATTGTTGAGTTGTAAGAAAATAAAAGTGTGATGATCATCATTTTTTAGAGCATTGTCCCAAGTGAGGAAAGGGTGATGGAGACTATGATTCCCCCACAAGTCGGGATGAGACTCCGGATGAAAAATAAAAAAAGGCCATAAAAAGGAGAAAAAAGGCCCAAATAAAAAAATGAGAGAAAAAGAGAGAAGGGACAATGTTACTATCCTTTTACCACACTTGTGCTTCAAAGTAGCACCATGATCTTCATGATAGAGAGACTCTCATTTTGTCTTCAAATGCCCTAGGTCTTCGTGAGCAAGCGAGTTGGATGCACACCCACTTAGTTTCTTTTGTTGAGCTTTCATATACTTATAGCTCTAGTGCATCCGTTGCATGGCAATCCCTACTCACTCACATTGATATCTATTGATGGGCATTTCCATAGCCCGTTGATACGCCTAGTTGATGTGAGACTATCTTCTCCCTTTTTGTCTTCTCCACAACCACCATTCTATTCCACATATAGTGCTATGTCCATGGCTCACACTCATGTATTGCGTGAATATTGAAAAAGTTTGAGAACGTCAAAAGTATGAAACAATTGCTTGGCTTGTCATCGGGGTTGTGCATGATTTAAATACTTTGTGTGGTGAAGATAGAGCATAGCCAGACTATATGATTTTGTAGGGATAACTTTCTTTGGCCATGTTATTTTGAGAAGACATAACTGCTTTGTTAGTACGCTTGAAGTATTATTATTTTTATGTCAATATTAAACGTTTGTCTTGAATCTTTCGGATCTGAATATTCATACCACAATTAAGAAGAATTACATTGAAATTATGCCAAGTAGCACTCCGCATCAAAAATTCTATTTTTATCATTTACCTACTCGAGGACGAGCAGGAATTAAGCTTGGGGATGCTTGATATGTCTCCAACGTATCTATAATTTTTGATTGCTCCATGCTATATTATCTACTGTTTTGGACATTACTGGGCTTTATTATTCACTTTTATATTATTTTTGGGACTAACGTATTAACCGGAGGCCCAGCCCAGAATTGCTGTTTTTTTGCCTATTTCAGAGTTTCGTAGAAAAGGAATATCAAACGGAGTCCAAACGAAATGAAACCTTCGGGAACGTGATTTTTAGAACGAACAAGATCCAGGAGACTTGGACCCTACGTCAAGAAATAAAGGAGGAGGCCACGAGGTAGGGGGGCGCGCCTACCCCCCCCCCCCCCAGGGCGCGCCCTCCACCCTCGTGGGCCCCCTGTTGCTCCACCGACGTACTCCTTCCTCCTATATATACCTACGTACCCCAAACGATCAGATACGGAGCCAAAAATCTAATTCCACCGCCGCAACCTTCTGTACCCACGAGATCCCATCTTGGGGCCTGTTCCGGAGCTCCGCCGGAGGGGGCATCGATCACGGAGGGCTTCTACATCATCACCATAGCCCCTCCGATGAAGTGTGAGTAGTTTACCTCAGACCTTCGGGTCCATAGTTATTAGCTAGATGGCTTCTTGTCTCTTTTTGGATCTCAATACAATGTTCTCCCCCTCTCTCGTGGAGATCTATTTGATGTAATCTTCTTTTGCGGTGTGTTTGTTGAGACCGATGAATTGTGGGTTTATGATCAAGTTTATCTATGAACAATATTTGAATCTTCTGAATTCTTTGATGTATGATTGGTTATCTTTGCAAGTCTCTTTGAATTATCAGTTTGGTTTGGCCTACTAGATTGATCTTTCTTGCAATGGGAGAAGTGCTTAGCTTTGGGTTCAATCTTGTGGTGTCCTTTCCCAGTGACAGTAGGGGCAGCAAGGCACGTATTGTATTGTTGCCATCGAGGATAACAAGATGGGGTTTTTATCATATTGCATGAATTTATCCCTCTACATCATGTCATCTTGCTTAAGGCGTTACTCTGTTTTTATGAACTTAATACTCTAGATGCATGCTGGATAGCGGTCGATGAGTGGAGTAATAGTAGTAGATGCAGGCAGGAGTCGGTCTACTTGTCTCGGACGTGATGCCTATATACATGATCATACCTAGATATTCTCATAACTATGCTCAATTCTGTCAATTGCTCAACAGTAATTTGTTCACCCACCGTAAAATACTTATGCTCTCGAGAGAAGCCACTAGTGAAACCTATGGCCCCCGGGTCTATCTTCATCATATTAATCTTCCAACACTTAGTTATTTCCGTTGCTTTTTACTTTGCTTTTATTTTACTTTGCATCTTTATCACAAAAATACCAAAAATATTATCCTATCATATCTATCATATCTATCAGATCTCACTCTCGTAAGTGACCGTGTAGGGATTGACAACCCCTTATCGCGTTGGTTGCGAGGATTTATTTGTTTTGTGTAGGTGCGAGGGACTCGCGCGTAGCCTCCTACTGGATTGATACCTTGGTTCCCAAAAACTGAGGGAAATACTTACGCTACTTTGCTGCATCACCCTTTCCTCTTCAAGGGAAAACCAACGCAGTGCTCAAGAGGTAGCACTGCTATAGGTTTCTAGCAAGAACGTTTCTTACCTACGCCAAAACCACAACGTGATATGCCAATTTCTATTTACCCTTCATAAGGACCCTTTTCATCGAATCCGATCCGACTAAAGTGGGAGAGACAGACACCGGCTAGCCACCTTATGCAACTAGTGCATGTCAGTCGGTGGAACCTGTCTCACGTAAGCGTACGTGTAAGGTCGGTCTGGGCCGCTTCATCCCACGATGCCGCCAAATCAAGATAAGACTAGTAACGGAGGGTAAATTGACAAAATCGACGCCCACAACAACTTGTGTTCTACTCGTGCATAGAAACTACGCATAAACCTGGCTCTGATACCACTGTTGGGGATCGTTGCAGAAATTAAAAAATTTCTATGCATCACCAAGATCAATCTATGGAGAGACTAGCAACGAGAGAGAGGGGAGTGCATCTTCATACCCTTGAAGATCGCGATGCGGAAGCATTACAAGAACGCGGATGAAAGAGTCATACTCGTAGCGATTCAGATCGCGGTTGATTCCGATCTAAGCGCCGAACAACGGTGCCTCCGCGTTCAACACACGTACAGCCCGAGGACGTCTCCTCCTTCTTGATCCAGCAAGGGGAGAGGAGAATTTGAGGGAGAGCTCCGGCAGCACGACGGCGTGGTGGTGGAGCTTGCAGTTCTCCGGCAGGGCTTCGCCAAGCACTACTACGAAGGAGGAGGTGTTGGGGAGGGAGAGGGCTGCGCCAGGGGAAGGGGTGCGGCTCCCATGCGCCTCCCCACTATATATAGGGGTGGAGGGGGATGGTTTCTTGCCCTCCAAGTCCATTGGGGCGTTGGCAAAGGTGGGGGGAAGAAATCCCATCATTTCCCTTCCCCACCGATTGTTATCCCCTTTTTTAGGGATCTTGATCTTATCCCTTCGGGATATGATCTTATTCCTTCTAAGGGGGGATCTTGGTGCACCTTGACCAGGGGTGTGGGGCCTTGCCCCCACTACCCACGTTCATGTTGGTCCCCCCATGCAAGTGGGCCCCACTCCGGAACCTTCTAGAACCTTCCTGGTACAATACCGAAAAATCCCAAACATTTTCCGGTGGCCAAAATAGGACTTCCCATATATAAATCTTTACCTACGGACCATTCCGGAACTCCTCATGACGTCCGGGATCTCATCCGGGACTCCGAACAACATTCGGTAACTGCACACTAATTCCCATAACAACTCTAGCGTCACCGAACCTTAAGTGTGTAGACCCTACGGGTTCGGGAATCATGCAGACATGACCGAGACAGCTCTCTGGCCAATAACCAACAGCGGATCTGGATACCCATGTTGGCTCCCACATGTTCCACAATGATCTCATCGGATGAATCACGATGTCGGGGATTCAATCAATCCTGTATACAATTCCCTTTGTCAATCTGTACGTTACTTGCCCGAGATTCGATCGTCGGTATCCCAATACCTCGTTCAATCTCGTTACCGGCAAGTCACTTTTACTCATTCCGTAACACATCATCCCGTGATCAACTCCTTGGTCACATTGAGCTCATTATGATGATGTCCTACCGAGTGGGCCCAGAGATACCTCTCCGTCACACGGAGTGACAAATCCCAGTCTCGATTCGTGCCAACCCAACAGACACTTTCGGAGATACCCGTAGTGTGCCTTTATAGCCACCCAGTTACGTTGTGACGTTTGGCACACCCAAAGCATTCCTACGGTATCCGGGAGTTGCACAATCTCATGGTCTAAGGAAATGATACTTGACATTAGAAAAGCTTTAGCAGACGAACTACACGATCTTGTGCTATGCTTAGGATTGGGTCTTGTCCATCACATCATTCTCCTAATGATGTGATCCCGTTATCAATGCCATCCAATGTCCATGGTCAGGAAACCGTAACCATCTATTGATTAACGAGCTAGTCAACTAGAGGCTTACTAGGGACATATTGTGGTCTACGTATTCACACATGTATTACGGTCTCCGGTTAATACAATTATAGCATGAACAATAGACAACTATCATGAACAAGGAAATATAATAATAACCATTTTATTATTGCCTCTAGGGCATATTTCCAACACATTTTGCAACAAAGCTCTTTCTGTGTCAAGATTAATGATGTTCTAGGCCCTTACTTTGTAGGGGGAAAAGGGCGCTCCCCAATGCTTTTCAATTTGGTAGCTGATGTGTTCTCTCGTATGCTGGTGAAAGCTGTTAACAATAACATAATCTCTGGGTTTGTTCCTCATATCATCCCACAGGGGCTGATATGTTTACAGTATGCTGATGACACAATCCTTTTCCTAAATCCTAAACCTGAATATGTTAAGAATTTAAAATGGCTACTGGCATGCTTTGAAAACCTTTCTGGGTTGAAGATTAACTATGACAAGTGTGAGGTAGTTCCAATAAATATGAATGAAGATGATGCTAAGTTGTTATCCCAAATTTTTTGCTGTAAATTGGGGGATTTCCCCCTTAAATATCTGGGAGTTCCACTGCACTACCTCAAGCTGAGAAGGGAAGACATTCAGTACATCATAGACAAAATTATTAAGAAAATTTGTGGCTGGAAAGGGAGACTACTTAGTTATGAGGCAAAGTTAGTTCTTCTCAAAGCCTGCATTGCTAGTATTCCTATGTATCTGATGTCTGTTATTAAATTTCCTAAATGGGCAATCAAAGCCATCACTTCTCAAATGGCACATTTCTTCTGGGGGAACCTGGGAGATGAGCATAAATACCATCTTGCTAACTAGGGGCTAATTTCACAGAAAAAAGATTTTGGTGGTTTGGGGGTACCCAATTTAAGAGAATTTAACATGGCTTTGCTAGCCTCTTGGGCAAAAAAATACTTCATGGACAGTGATAAGAACTGGGTAAGACTGATAGATCATAAGTATAGAACCAACAACCCTAATTTGTTGTGGTGCAGACAGGGGGTGGGATCTCCTTTTTGGAAAGGGGTTACTTGGGCTTTTGAAGGTATAAGACCTTTCTTTAAATGGAACTTGGGCAATGGCAATAAGGTCAACTTCTGGGATGACACCTGGGTGGGGGATTCTTCCCTGAAAACTCAATTCTGGGAAGTTTATGAAATTTTTCAACAACAACATTGCGTAGTTTCAGAGGTGTGGGATGGTTTCAATTTAAAACTTACCTTCAACAGATGTGTGGGGGCTGAGTTTATGGAGAGATGGCATGACCTGATCCGAGTCATTTCTACCAAAACCCTGACTAATGAGGAGGACCAACCTGTTTGGTTGTTAGAATCATCAGGGGTCTACTCGGTCAAGTCTTTTTACACCATGATTAACTGGGGTGGGGCTTCTACCCCGATTTTTTTTGGAAGATTGTTGTGCCTCACAGGTACCTAGTCTTTTTGTGGTTAGCTTTTAATAATAAAATTCTTACCAGAGATAACTTAAATAAAAGGAGGGTGGTAGAGAACCTAAAATGTTTATATTGTGATGAGGAAGAATCAATTTGCCACCTATTCTTTGAATGTGTGGTTGCCAGACAGGTTTGGAGTGATGTGGCCGACTCTTTTGAGTTCAATATCCCTAATAATATGACT
The DNA here is from genome assembly GCF_018294505.1 of Triticum aestivum. Classification (NCBI taxonomy): domain Eukaryota; kingdom Viridiplantae; phylum Streptophyta; class Magnoliopsida; order Poales; family Poaceae; genus Triticum; species Triticum aestivum. The sequence goes on along the minus strand of NC_057808.1, from coordinate 33,062,244 downwards.
GAGTTATCCTCCTTTTGGAGTATGAATAATAAGAAAACGGTTGTCAATATTGCTTGTGTTGCTACCATTTGGGGCAATTGGACTATGCGTAACGACATGTGTTTTCAGGGCATACCATGGACAAGCACCTGTGCGATCTTGGCAAGGATCAGCGCGTCGTTACATCAATGGAAGATCCTCTGTGGGGGCGATCAATCGGTACTGCTGAGAAGATGCCTTCAACTTCTGGATCAGCGAAGAGGCGAGCTGCTCAGGATTGCCTGGGCTTGGGACTAAGAGCGTGCGCGAAGAAGACCCGGGGCGGAGGGCTAAAGGCTCATTCGGAGTGAAAAATGCACACAAAGAACTCTCGATCTTTCTCTGTGATACTTCTGGCGTGGCTCAGGTGATGACTGATTATTTTGCCTTGCATGGCAGTAGACGCTTTTTCGCTTTCGGCAGTTTTGATACAGTTTGGTCTGCAAGCATTTAGGCCGTAGCTCTACGTTTCCATATTCTCTGGTCTGCTACTTCCGGTAGACCCGATTGCTTGTAACAGTCTTGATGACTTGCGTTGCTCCGTTTTTAATAAAAATGGGGCGGGGGCAAACCCCTTTTGATAAAAAAAAGATTCTATCCTAACAGACCGACACATAGGAACGGATGGGGCATGGCCAATTCATTGGGGTGCGGGAACATTAGACACCTCTTGTCCCAGTGTATTCATGCGAAAGATATTTGGAACCCACTGGGGATGATGGATATAATAGACTTGGCTACTATGGTCAATCATTCTGGCTTTGTTATAATGGAACATCTTTTACTTCAACCTGGATCTCAGTTGTAGATTATGCAAGTCTAGTGGTGAAGCAACCTCTTGTACTTGGGTGCTAGTATTTGTGATAGATCAGACGCCAACTCACTCATAATGAACCATACCCTCCTCCGTTTCGGTGGCCAATATTTGTACCAGACATTGAGAGCAATTTTCGGAGATCTTGTCACCGAAGCATTCCGAAAGGTATGAATATATGGATGAAACCTCATCCAAGATTCGTTAAATTAAACGTTGATGCAGCAGTGTTCATTGATGAAGGAAGAGGGTCAACGGCAACTATATTAAGAGATAGAAAGAGTGAAAATCCATCTCTGCACCCGAGCTCATCTGCACCTTCGCTTACGGAAAAAATCAAAAAAATACTAGAAAAATTAAAAAAATCCAAAAAAAATTTGTGGGGTAGACAATTTGATGCGTGAGGCCCGCTCCCAAATTCAAGTCATTTGGACGTTTGATCAGCTCTCAGCAAAAAAGACAAATTGGGGGTCTGTAAAAATGTTTACTGTTCATGTACTGTTTTGGCCCGATTTGTTTTTTTTCTGAGAGCTGCTCAAATGTCCAAATGACTTGAAATTTTGAGCGGGCCTCACGCATCAAATTGTCTACCACGCAAAAAAAATTGTTTTAAATTTTTTACAAATTTTTTTCTAACTGGGTGCAGATGAGCTTGGGCACCGAAACGCCCTACTCAAAGAAAGAGGTACATTCTTGGCAGCTCAATGCAAGTCTATTGAGTTTGCTCCAGATGTGTAGCTATTACTGAAGCAATGGCCATGAGAGATGGGCTTCACTTTGCTAATGCTATGGTTTTTCATAAAGTGGAAGCTGAGTCCGACTCACTTAACGTGATAAACTTCTGTGCTGGACAATCCCAGTGGTGGGATGCAGCATCAGTAGTTGTTACAGAGTGCATAGATGTAGCTTCTTCTTCTTTGCGGGTGAAACACTTGTATTACTCAAATATTCAAATCCTTACAATCAATAGCATTTAGCTCTAAAGAAAAATCTGGACCACAACCCAATCAAGTCATGGTTCTTCCCTCATTCCGAGCAAAATTAGCTAAGCTATCACTAAATCTATTTTGAGTACGGTTTAGCAGAGTAATACATCCTTCGATTGGGAAGGTCACTTCTTTTCGTGATGCAAATCAGATGACGCATGTGCTAGCAAAATTTAGTTATTGTAATAAGTCTTTGATGAGTTAGGCTGGCGAGCCCCCGGACTGTTTGGTCACTGCGCTTTGGACGATGTAATTTTGTTCCCAGATTAATGAAACTAGCCATGATGGCTTTTTCCATAAAAAAATCAGTTCAAAACATGTTTGATAAAAAAATCACTCCTAATTCAAAACATGTTTGTGATTTTCAAGGTACAAAGATATACAATTTCTTTATCAATATACAATTTTTGATAATTTTCACACCTTGAACTTTTGTATATCTGAAAAAATGTTCATGAATTTACAAAAAATGATACAACTTTAATTTTTTTACAAAACTCCACGTAAAGGTCAGATTTTCGGATGGTGAGTGTTGCATGGAATCACACCTCTAGATTCTATCCTGACAGACCGACACATAGGATCGGATGGGGCATGGCCAATTCATTGAGGTGTGGGGACATTAGACACATCTTCGTTCCAGTGTATTCATGCGAAAGATATTTGGAACCGACTGGGGATGATGGATATGATAGACTCGGCTACTATGGTCAATCATTCTGGCTCTGTTATAATGGAACATCTTTTACTTCAACCTGGATCTCAGTTGTAGATTGTGGTGAAGCGACCTGTTGTACTTGGGTGCTGGTATTTGTGATAGATCAGACGCCAACTCATTTATAATGAACCATACCCTCCTTCGTTTCGGTGGCCAATATTTGTACCAGACATTGAGAGCAATTTTCGGAGATCTTGTCGCTGAAGCATTCCGAAAGGTATGAAACTATGAATATATGGATGAAACCTGACCCAAGATTCATTAAATTAAATGTTGATGCAGCAGTGTTCATTGATGAAGGAAGAGGCTCAACGGCAACTATATATTTTTTTTGCGGGGAAAACGGCAACTATATTAAGAGATAGAAAGAGGTACATTCTTGGCTGCTCAATGCAAGTCTATTCAGTTTGCTCCAGATGTGTAGCTATTACTGAAGCAACGACGATGAGAGAGATGGACTTCACTTTGCTAATGCTATGGGTTTTCATAAAGTGGAAGCTGAGTCCGACTTGCTTAACGTGATAAACTTCGGTGATGGACAATCTCAGTGGTGGGATGCAGCATCAGTAGTTGTTACAGAGTGCATAGATGTAGCTTCTTCTTCTTTGCGGGTGAAACACTTGTATTATTCAAATATTCAAATCCTTACAATCAATACATTTAGCTCTAAAGAAAAATCTGGACCACAACCCAATCAAGTCATGGTTCTTCCCTCATTCCGAGCAAAATTAGCTAAGCTATCACTACGATTTATCAACGTAATACATTATTCGATTGGGAAGATCACTTCTTTTAGTGATGCAAATCAGATGGCGCATGTGCTAGCGAAATTTAGTTATTGTTTGGTCACTACACTTTGGACGATGTAATTTTGTTCCCAGATTAATGAAGCTAGTCATGATGGCTTTTCCATAAAAATATCAGTTCAATCATTGCCATTTCTGAAAGGTTTAATGTTGATTCCAAAAAAAATCTGGTGGAGAAGAAAAGAGCAATTGATCACCTGCTTGTCTTGCCACTCGAATGCTTCATCCCAAATTCCTAATTATAAAATCATCTTGCACTAGCATCAACTTAATTACCGTCTTCCAAGTAGTTAACAACTAATCTCTCGCCAATCAAATCTGCAATTCCTGTCAAATCCTCACTTAGCACATTTGTCACCCATTGCCCGCTATTAAAACTGCCCTAAGAAGAAGATCGAGGTACTAGGAACTTAGGAAAATTATTAAGAGTCAATGGCGTGTACCATGTGTTGCGCCCTTTTGCTCCTTGGCCTCGTCCTGATCCTGACGCCGCTGCTGTGTGGGTGCACGGGCGGCGGGTTCAGCGTGGAGCTCATCCACCGGGACTCCGCCAGGTCGCCGTTCCACGATCCGTCGCTCACCCCTCACGCCCGCCGGCTTGCCGCCGTGCGGCGCTCGTACGCCGGCTCAGGCTCTCCTAACCCCGACGGTGCGGTGTCGGAGGTGGTGTCAGGCTCGTTCGAGTACTTCATGCACGTCAACATCGGCACGCCGGGCACCCGGATGCTCGCCCTCCTCGACTTCGGCAGTGACCTTGTCAGCAGCCAGGGCATCGACAGCGATGATGGACCTGGCGAGAAGCGGGAACTAGACGAATCAAGTAACAGGCCGACGGACCGGCCCATTCATGCGTGTAAGCCTTCCCAGTGGCTTGCAGGCCCAGACTGGACCTGCTGAAGCGGGGTGTAACGTTCGACAGTTTAAATACCGCTAGCTCTTAGAGAGAGGACAGGAAGGAGGACGGCGGCTTTGGCCTGGCTTGAGATAGAGCTTGTAATTTGAATTCGCTATGAGGGTGGTTGGGTGGACAGCTAAAGCTAATAGAAACCTAGATCTCGCCATGATCGTAGCCGGAACCTTACATCTGGTACTCAGAGCTTGTTGATCCTGGAGATCCCAAATCACATCCACGCCACGCGCTTCAAACTCCAGCAGAGGAGCGCCGCCATGGACAAGCTGTCGTCTAAGGGGCGGCAGATCCAGGAGCTGCTGCGAGCGGACTTCGCCGAGGTTTTGGACCAGAGGTTCAAGGCGCAAGGCGACGAGATCATCAAGTCCGTCGGCAAGATGCTCAAGGAGACGACCGTCGCGCTCGACGGCCTCATCACGACGCGAATCGATGGGGCCAGATCGGAGTTCAACCTCGACGTCGAGCAGATCCGCGTGGAGCTCGAGCACTACGGCAAGGACGAGACCGCGGGCAAGCAAGCGACTACGGCGACCGGCAAGGAGGTTGGGAGCGGCCGTGAGTCGACCGCGGGCGATTCCCTTGGCTTCGACAAATTCCACCGGGGGAAGGCGCACCAAGTTTATGTGCCTCCTGCGGTCAGAGGTGCACGCGATTCCAGTTCTCCCCGTGAAAATTTTTCCCCCCGTGAATTCGCTGCATCCGAGGTCTCTGACATGTTCCAATCTGCACCCCGTGTCGAATTGCCGCGGTTTGATGGGGCAAATCCGCGACTGTGGCAATCCCGATGTGAGGACTACTTCAAAATTTGGGGAACGCCTGCATCAAGATGGATATCGTTCGCAACTTCACAGTTTGATGGAGCTGCAGCTAGATGGTTGGAAGCGGTACAGCGCAGATCGCCCAATTTGTCATGGTCAGAGTTTTGTCAGCTGCTAATGAACAGGTTCGACCGCAATCAACATCAAACACTAGTGAGGTAGATGTTTCGTATTGCTCAGGAATCAACAGTGGCGGATTATGTGGAACGCTCTGCGGAATTGTATGACCTGAAAGCTGAATAAAATTGTTGCTTATTGATGATTTGGTGCGGCATACAAGAGTATATAAGAGGGTACAAACCGACTTGGGGTAGGGGTACAAAACTGACTTGGACTAGAAGTCGTATACCATAATGACTACTCTAACATCCCCCCGCAGTATCAACGGCAGGCTCGACGACGTTGAGACTAAAACAGATATCTTGAAACGGCTTAGTAGGCAGTGCCTTGGTGAAAATGTCAGCAAACTGAGCCGTAGAGGGAACATGAAGCACCCGAACCTGACCAAGAGCAACCTTTTCACGAACAAAATGAATATCAATCTCAATATGCTTTGTGCGTCGGTGTTGAACTGGATTGCTGGTCATGTAGACTGCTGATATGTTGTCACAGTAGACAATAGTGGCCTGCTCAATAGGCCTGTGTAGCTCGGAGAGTAACTGCCGAATCCAGATTGTATCTGCAACGGCATGTGCCACAGCGCGATACTCAGCCTCGGCCGACGAACGTGAGACTGTAACCTGTCTTTTCGAAGACCAAGAAATCAAATTGTTACCAAGAAAAACACAAAAACCGGAAGTGGACCTTCGAGTGTCAGGACAACCAGCCCAGTCTGCATCAGAGTATGCGGTAAGCGAGTTTGGAGAAGAATTATTGAGGTGGAGACCATGATTGAGAGTTCCTTTTAAATACCGAAGAATGCGTTTAACATGATTATAGTGAGGAACCCGGGGATCATGCATATAGAGACATGCTTGTTGAACAGCAAAAGAGATTTCAGGACGAGTAATGGTGAGATATTGGAGAGCACCTGTTAGGCTACGATAGAGAGTAGGATCGGAAAAGGGTTCACCGGTAGCCGAAAGTTTAAAACTAGTATCGACAGGAGTGCGAGATGATTGACAGTCAAGCATACCAGCACGATTAAGAAGATCAAGAATATACTGGCGTTGGGAAAGAAAAAGGCTGGAGGAATCTCGAACAACAGCAATGCCTAAGAAATGATGAAGGAGTCCTAGGTCAGTCATAGAAAATTCAGATCTAAGAAGAGAGACAATATGATCTAAGAACTTTTGAGAGGAGGCGGTAAGAATGATATCATCTACATAGAGAAGTAAATAGGCAGTGTCAGAAGTTTGATGATACACAAAAAGAGAGGTGTCGGAGAGAGATGGAGTGAAGCCTATTGTTTGAATGAAGGAGGAGAAGCGTTGAAACCAAGCTCGTGGGGCCTGTTTAAGACCGTAGAGAGATTTCTGAAGAAGACATACATGAGTTGGAAAGGATGGATTTTCAAAACCCAGAGGTTGCTGGCAGTAGACAGTTTCTTGAAGGGAACCATGGAGGAAAGCATTTTTAACATCAAGTTGGTGAATGGGCCATGAAGAGGAGACAGCAACACTAAGAACGGTGCGAATGGTGCTAGGTTTAACAACAGGAGAGAAGGTTTCTTCGTAATCAATTCCTTGTTGCTGAGAAAAGCCACGACAAACCCACCTGGCTTTATATCGTGAGAGGCTCCCATCGGAGTGGAACTTTTGGCGAAAAATCCATTTGCCAGAAACAATATTTGTATTGGGAGGACGAGGAACAAGTTGCCAGGTGTTGTTTTGAAGTAAAGCATTATATTCTTCTTGCATGGCAGCGGCCCAATTGGGATCAAGTAGAGCAGTTTTGTAATTCTTTGGAAGAGAAGTGAGAGATACGGAGGTATGAAGGTTTAGGCGGTCTTGGGGTTGATGAAATCCTGATTTGGCCCTAGTACGCATGCGATGATCATTAATCGGGGCTGCTGTAGGAATAGCACGAGGGGGTAAGGTGGGTACTGGTGAGTCCGGCGCAGCGGAAGAGTCGGACGAAGGAGTAGGGCTGGGTGGTGGAGTGGGAGCAGGGCCGGGTGGTGGAGTGGGAGGAGGGGCCGGGGGTGTTGGGGACGTCTCGGGTGGGGTGAGTGTATGGTTGGGATTGGCTATGGTGGGTGTTAATGGTGGTGGTGATAAGTTGTGTTCGGCAGGTAGGGGAGTATATAGTTGGAAAGGACGGGGAGAGGGGGTGTTTGCGGAGCTAGGGGTGTTGGATGGTGTAGTAGTGCGTTGTGAGAAAGGAAAAAATGTGCTCAGCAAACGTGACATGACGAGAGACATGAACGTGTCCGGTGTGAAGGTCGAGACAGCGATAGCCTTTGTGCTCGTCAGAGAAGCCGAGAAAAGCACATGGGATAGAGCGTGGTGACAATTTATTTGCAGAAGTGGCGTAGGCATTGGGAAAACAGAGACAGCCGAAAACACGAACCGCGGAGTAGTCGGGGTGGGAAAGAAAGAGGGAATAATAGGGAGTAGTGTTGGGTTTAGTTTTAGAAGGTCGAATATTTAGAAGGAAGGTGGCCATGTGTAGGGCTTCAGCCCAAAACTTGGGAGGCATAGATGATTGAATGAGGAGAGTGCGAACTATATCATTGAGGGTGCGAAGAGAGCGTTCTGCTTTACCATTTTGAGGGGAGGTGTAGGGACATGAGAACCTAAGCAGGATGCCATGTTGTAAGAAGAAAGTACGATTTTTAATGTTATCAAACTCGCGACCATTGTCACATTGGATAAAGCGAATTGGGAGGAAGAAGTGAACAGACACATAGCGTTGAAAATTAAGGAAAAGAGAATGGACCTCGGATTTGTTGCGTAGAGGAAAAGTCCAGACAAAGTGGGTGAAATCATCTAGGATAACAAGGTAGTATTTAAAACCCGAAACACTTGCAATGGGAGAGGTCCATAAATCACAATGTATTAATTCAAAGGGATAAGTGCTACAAGAACTAGAGGAACTAAAGGGAAGACGCACATGTTTGCCTAATTGACAAGACTCGCAAAACACAGAATTATGAGAGTCCCTATTACATGGTATGGTAAATTCACTAAGCATAGAAGCTAAGACGGCGGGGTTGGGATGGCCCAAGCGACGATGCCAGAGATCGACGGAGGCCAGCATGGATGTTGGAGGGGTGGCGGCAGGAACTCCATTAAGAGAATAAAGATCACCGGAGCTATTGAAGCGAGCGATCTCGGCCTTGGTCAGGTAATCCTTCACAGATAAACCAAAAGGGTCAAATTCAGCCGAAACTAGATTGTCGCAAGTAAATTGGCGAACAGAGATAAGATTTTTAATGAGGGCGGGTGCAACTAGAACATCGCGAAGTAAAAGAGGTTTGGTGGAAGAGGGAAGTTGAGCCTGACCAACACAATATATAGGAATAGATGATCCATCTCCAAGGATAATGGAAGGGAAAGGAGATTTAGTGCAAGAAGATAACCAATTACTAGATGCAGACATATGACTAGAGGCCCCTGAATCAAAGATCCAATCCGTACCTGAGTTTCCTTGTGCAGCAAAGTTATTCATGGCCTGGAGAAAGGCAGCTTGATCCCAGCTCGGCGTCGCAGGTGAGGGTGGCGTCGGAAGCAGTGCCGGCGGATACGATGGTGAAGGCAGTAGGGCCGGCTGGGGAGTGTAGTAGGCATTGGCCGGCTGTGGTGGGGGTGGCGTCGGGAGCAGGGCCGGCTGAGGTGTGTAGTAGGCGCCGCCGTCGGTGGTGTAATGACCATAAGGAGCATACGTCGGGGCGGCGTGATAGGCATTGGCCGGCTGTCGGGGGTTGAGAACCCCGGGAGCACCAGTAGGCGGCCGAAGGCCGGGTTGCCAGGCACCTGAGTATGCCGGCGGAGCACCGAGGGTGGACGGAGCGGACCAGGGCATGGGCCATGCTTGAACAAGCCCCGTCCAAGGATCATGAGGAGGCCGCCATGCAACCGCAGATGGAGCACTGGTGGGTGGTGCAGGACTCGGTGCTGGTGATGTCGTAGGCGGAACCGAACGAGTCGACGGCGGCCTGTAGATAGGGTTTTTGCCGCGGTAGTTCGGACTAGGACGCCAGCCTGGGGGCGGTTGAACAGATGACGATGCGGACGGCCCGGCGGCAGGAGCCGGCATGGAAGGCGGCGCTGGTGTAGACGACAGAGGAGGACAAGCCGCAGCATGAAAGACCTTGGGGCGAGAGTCCTTGCGAGCTTGTGTTTCCGCCGCGAGTTGTAGCAAGGAACGAACTTCAGCGAAGGTAGGAGGGGGCCGTATCATCGGTATGAACGAGGCTTGCTTGTCAAAGTCTTCGCTGAGGCCGACGACGACGATATTGATTAGCTGTGAGTCGCTAACTGTATCGCCGAGTTCGCGGAGCTCATCACCAATGGTCTTAACGCGCTGGCAGAACAGGTTCACCGGGGCGTCTCCTTGCACCATATTGCGAAGCTCGGTGTGGAGAGCGTTTTTCCGAGCGTCGGTGTTGCTTTGGAAGAGCTGACGGAGGGAGTGCCAGATGTTGGCAGCGGTGGCGCCGTCGTGATCGAGCATGTTGAAGATCTCGGTGGTGATGCGGGTGTAGAACCACTGGACGATCGCGAGATCGTCTTTCAACCATTGCGGATCGTCGGGGCGGGGAAGACAGTTGGCGGCGACATGCGAGCGCAGGTTGCAGCGGCCGAGGTGGAGATCGAAGAGATGTCTCCAATGGTAGTAGTTGTGGGCGGCGAGATCAAGAACTATGGGGATGTAGGGGCTGACGTCGGAGATTGTGTCAGCAAGAGATATTGGTGCGGCGAGGATGGGTGCAGGGTAGTTTTGTGGAGCTATGGTGAGGGCCGAGAGAGAAGCGGCCGCGGCGTTGGCAGCCTTGGCGATGAGTGCGGCCCGGCGCTCGAAGTAGCCGGGCGGCGGCGGCGGTGGCGTTGGCGGAGCCATACCCTAAACCCTGGGACCGGTATCTGATACCATGAAAGCTGAATAAAATTGTTGCTTATTGATGATTTGGTGCGGCATACAAGAGTATATAAGAGGGTACAAACTGACTTGGGGTAGGGGTACAAAACTGACTTGGACTAGAAGTCGTATACCATAATGACTACTCTAACATGACCAATTATCAGCTTATGAGGAGTTGCCTGATAGTCTGTACTACACCACACGTTTCATCGATGGCCTCAAGCCTGGTGTGCGCATGTCAGTAGCCTTACAAAAACCACAAGATCTAGATGCTGCTTACGACATCGCCTTACTCCGTGAAGAGCTTAGTGACAGTCACTCTGCAAACCAGCCGTTTAGGAAAACGGCGACTGCAGCTAATCCTTCGTCGAGAACTTCATCTAGTTCTGGCAGAAGAACGACAGAAGCTAGTAAGTCTGTTCCTTCAGAGGACAAGTGGAATGCCTAGCGTACCTATAGGAAATCAAAGGGTTTGTGCTTCGTCTGTGGAGAGAAGTGGTCCAAGGATCATCAGTGCAAATCGTCAGTTCAACTTCATATTGTGCAGGAAATGATTGAACATATACAAAGCAATAGTTCCTTCTACCCAGAGTCGTCTGACAGTGATTCAGACAATCTCATGTTACTGTCTGCAGCTGCTTGTTCCGTTGAAGCTACTCCTTCAACAATGAAACTGAAGGTGGTTGTTCAAGGACAGACACTCACATTCCTGGTTGACTCTGGCAGCACCCATTCCTTCATCAATACAGCTCTGGTTGCTCTGTTGCCTGCGGTTAAGGATATCAAACCAATTGCAGTAGCCGTGGCAGGTGGAGCTCAGTTATTTTGTACACAGGTTGTGAAACAATGTAGCTGGCAATGTAAACAAGCAAGGTTCAAGACAGATTTCAGATTGCTACAGTTAGGCCACTGTGATGGTATCTTAGGGCTTGATTGGTTGGCTAGTCATAGCCCTATGGTGATTGATTGGGAACAGAAGTGGTTTTCCTTCCAATTCCATGGAAGTTGGATTACATTACAGGGAGAATTGCTAGATAATTGCACCTATACAGTTATGAGTGTTGAGCTGGTCAGTGCAGAAGGTAGTGAGGACAGTAAACATATACCTGAAGTGCAAGCACTGTTGCAGAAGTTTTCTGCTGTCTTTGAAGAACCTAAAGGGCTACCTCCTAGAAGAAAGTATGATCATACTATACCTCTAATCCCTGGAGCAACACCAGTGGCTGTTAGACCTTACAGAGTGGCTCCTCATTTGAAAACTGAAATGGAAAAACAAGTTCAGGAACTATTGAAGAATGGTATGATTAGACTTAGCAGAAGTCCTTTTTCCTCCCATGTGCTTATGGTCAAGAAAAAGGATGGAACATGGCGAATGGTGGTTGATTACAGACATCTGAATGCCATAACAATGAAGGGCAAATTCCCCATTCCTGTAATAGATGAATTGTTGGATGAGTTGCATGGAGCATGCTGGTTTACTAAATTGGATTTGAGGGCAGGGTATCATCAAATCAGACTGGCTCCTGGTGAGGAATTCAAAACTGCATTCCAAACTCATATGGGCCACTATGAATTCTTAGTTATGGGTTTTGGGCTATCTGAAGCTCCAGACACCTTTCAGGGGGCTATGAATTCTGACCTGCCTGCATTAAGAGAGTTTGTCCTAGTGTTCTTTGATGATATCTTGGTTTTCAGCATAACTTTGAAGGAACATTTGGTGCATGTGGAAAAAGTGCTTTCTACATTACAAGAAAAACAATGGAAGGTCAAGCTGAGTAAATGTTCATTTGCTCAACAGCAAGTGGCTTACCTGGGTCACATTATCAGTGAAAAGGGAGTTTCTACAGATCCATCTAAAATCTTGGCTATGGAGAACTGGCCTACTCCAGCTAATGTGAAGGAGATAAGAGGATTTCTTGGTCTCACTGGCTATTATAAGCAGTTCATTAAGAACTATGGGATTATTAGCAGACCATTGACTGATCTGTTGAAGAAAGGAACACTGTTCATTTGGACACCAGCTGCAGCTACTGCTTTTGAAACCTTGAAGCAGGCCCTAATTCAAGCTCCTGTACTGGCATTACCTGATTTCTCATTGCCCTTTGTGCTGGAGACTGATGCATGTGAGTATGGGATAGGAGCAGTATTGATGCAAAAGGGTCACCCACTGGCATTTGTTAGTAAAGCATTGGGACCCAAAAATAGAGGTCTGTCTGTGTATGAGAAGGAATTCATGGCCATCCTACTTGCTGTGGAACATTGGAGACCTTATTTGCAATTCCAAGAGTTTGTTATTAAGACTGATCAGAAAAGTCTCACTCACCTGACAGATCAAAGATTGCACACCCCATGGCAGCAGAAAGTTTTCACTAAATTGTTGGGACTTAACTACAGAATTGTGTATAAGAAGGGCACTGATAACTCTGCTGCAGATGCTCTCTCTAGAAGACCTCATCCCCTTTGACAAGTGATGAATGTTTCTTCTGCTCAACCTACATGGTTGCAGGAAATCATGGACAGGTATGGACAAGATCCTAAATCCCAAGAGCTCTTGCAACAACTCTCTGTTCAACCAACATCTAGACCATCCTTCTCCCTAACTAATGGCTTACTCGGATACAAAAACTGCATCTGGATTGGGGGTGATGTTCAACTTCAAGCAAAGATATGCCATGCTTTTCATGCTACACCTTTGGGAGGTCATTCTGGATTCCCTGTTACTTACAAAAGAATCCGTGCATTGTTCAAATGGTCTGGTATGAAAACCTTCATCAAGGAGTTTGTACAGTCTTGCCTGATTTGTCAGAAGGCCAAATCTGAGAGGGTCAATTACCCTGGCTTACTGTCACCTCTTCCAGTTCCTAATAAAGCCTGGGAAACAGTAACTATGGATTTTATTTCTGGTCTGCCTCCTTCTAATCACTTTGACTGCATTATGGTGGTGATTGATAAGTTCACCAAATATGGCCACTTTATTCCAGTTAAACACCCCTCCAATGCTGTTAAGATTGCTGAACTTTTCTTGGATAATATCTACAGATTGCATGGAATGCCCTTGTTCATTGTCTCTGACAGAGATCCTGTCTTTACTAGTCAGTTCTGGCAAATTCTTACAAAAAGGACTGGGACAACCTTAAATATGAGTAATGCCTATCACCCTGAGACTAATGGTCAAACTGAGAGAGTTAACCAACAGATTGAGTGTTATCTCAGATGCTTTATGTCTGCTCACCCCAGGAAATGGAGCAAATGGATTTCACTCTGTGAGTTTTGGTACAACACCAACTGGCACTCTTCTTTGGGAAAATCTCCATTTACAGTGTTGTATGGTCATGAACCCAGATACTTTGGGATTACTCCTTCTGATACTATTGCTCCTCAAGATATGCAGCAGTGGTTGGACTCCAGGATTGTGGTACAGGATACTGTCAGACAGCACTTGCTCAGAACTCAACAAAGAATGAAAGTTCAGGCTGATAAAAAATGCACAGACAGAGTCTTTGCTGCTGGTGACATGGTTTTCCTGAAACTTCAGCCGTATGTGCAAACATCAGTTGCTTCAAGATCCAACAACAAGTTGTCCTTTCGCTATTTTGGGCCATTCCCAATTGTGAAGCGCATCGGTGAAGGGTGCACCCAGTCTTCCATGTTTCTCAACTTAAATAGTTTATTTCTCCCAAGCATGCAGTTCAGCAGTCCCTGCCTCCATCTGATCTCAACATCCAAGTACCTGTTCGTGTGCTGCAACAACGAATTCGCCGCAAGAACAACCGTACGGCTCCAACAGCAGCGGCCTCGTGGCCACTAAGACCTTCACCTTCGACGACGCTCCCGGCGGCTGCATGGGGTGCCGCGAGCGTCCGCAGCTGCAGGTGCCCAGAGTTACCTTCGGCTGCGCCACCACCTTCCACTTCGCTGGAAACGGCATCGTCGGCCTCGCCGACGCGGAATCTTCCCTCATCAACCAGATCGGCGACGCGACGTCGCTCGGCCAGAGGTTCTCCTACTGCCTGGCGCCCTTCTTCAGCGACGTGTCCTCCGCACTCAACTTCGGCGCCCGCGCCACCGTGACAGAGCCGGGCGCGGTCACCACGCCGATGGTACAGCACTCCTCCGCCGTGGGGGCCTACTACACCGTCCTGATCGTGTCCCTCAGGGTTGGGAACACCGAACACGATCATCAAGCTGCCGGACCGGTCCCCCGTCATCGTCGACTCCGGACGGTGCTGACGTACCTCGACAAGGAGCTGCTGGACCCCATCGTGGAGGCGCTCTCCCGGAGCATCAAGCTCCCGCGCAAGCAGTCGCCGAAGCCGAAGTTGTTTTCGCTGTGCTACGAGGCGGGCGGCCTGGAGGTGCTGGACAAGGTGTTCCCAGACGTTACGCTGGAGCTGGGCGGGGGCGCCTCGGTCACGCTCAAGGCAGAGAACGTGTTCGTGGACCTTCTGCTGCGGACCGTGTGCTTGGCCATGGCGCCGGTGACGCATGAGCGGCCGGTGGTGGCGATCGGCAACATCATGCAGCAGAACATGCACGTCGGCTACGACCTCGACCAGCACAACATAACCTTCGCCCCTGCCGACTGCACCAGATCTTACCCCTCCCCTCCCGCCTTTGTGTCACCACGTTAGGGTCCCTAATCGGCAGGTAGTAGTAATAATCACTATTACGTTAGGGTCACCAGTAATCGCTGATGTTGAACGACAGCTACCACGAGTGTCTATTGGACTTTTTTTTTGACTGAAATAAAAGGTTGAAGAACGCAATAAAATAGAGCAATAACGGGCTGAAAAAACGTACAACTCTTAGCTGGACGCGCGTGGAAGGGAAGATAACAAAGCCGGAATAATAACAACCAGTAGCAGGATAAGAAAAAGGTAGCAGATCAAGAAATCAAATCCAAAAGAAAGGAAACAAAGAGACCAGGATGAAGGACGGGCAGGAGGCATCAGAGATTACCAACATGTCAAGATCCTTCCTGTCCCATCTAAATTTTGAAAAGAAAGCAATAGATCTCTGCGTCTTCTTCCATGTGTTGAAAAAGTTAAAAGTGCCGGCTGAAACTTGGAAGTTATTTCCAGTAGGCTTCAAACTTACAGTGCTAACAAATGAAATTCCAACGAACAAACACTCAGATGAAATTCATATACACTGAGGCTGAAATTATTGTTCACCCCAAGGTGATTCTACACACATTAAACGCCATAATTCATTAGTAATGTAACTCCTAGTTCAATCGACAGAACACAAAGAGAAGATTACTAGGAGCAAGCTATAAATTTACTACGCAAGGAAAACAGAAATGACGAGATAAGCTAGGATGATCCTGCTGTAAATCATCATAGTTGACCCCCCCACCCGCGACAACTACAATCTTACAATGCAAGAAAAAGATAGCATGCAAGTCAAGTACAATCCAGCTGTGAATCAACTATGGATCTATATATACAGCTAAAAGGAGTACCTGAAAAGTGAAAATTCAACTTCATTTCAGTACCAATCACTAACAAGATGTAGTTCAGATCATGCACCAAAGAGAGTAATCTAGAAAAAACAAACAATAACACCAACAAAATCATGGTACACACTCAAGCTACAAGAAAATAAATTTTTAATTATAGAACTAAAGATAAAAGAATTAGATGTACCCAACATAGTCAATCAGAAACATAAAAAGGACCAAAAACTTTGAAGCAGAAAAATCCTATCACCCAACATACATTTCACAACATGACCTAGTACTAAATTTCATGAACAGCATCTCCAGGAGTATACTACTTCCGGTACTATACTACTGTAAATAAATACATTGACACCAGTAATACAAGTACAGAACTTTGTGTGTTCCCGTTGGCTTGTTACTAATGTGTTGTTATTTATACTACTGTGTTGTTAGTTCATATGTAAAGAGAGCTAACATGAAATTCCAGAATGGGATATAGTACATCCCATATACTGGATCAACTAAAGGCTCTGGGCTTCCATCAAGCCACTACAACATCGATTTTGTTAGGAATCGAGGATCTTTTAGCAATACCCTCTAAGGGATGGTTAGTCCAAGGCACGGAACAAGAGTTTTCTTTTGAAGAAACACTGTATTACACAATAAATGGAGACAGTAAGAAAATGCATATCAGAAACAGCACTAATAAGTATAGAGGAGCTGAACTATCAAGAGACGGAAACATATACCACATTCCTATTCCTAGCACTAGCAGTGGTAAGCTTCCTTTTCAAACATTTAACTTTCTGAAAACAAAAATGAAACAGAAATAAACATAACGAGCTCAACTCTACCTCACCGGAATCCTAAATAACATATGCCAAAAATCCACAAAATACTCATAGCAAAACCTACAGAACTAGGAAGCCCCTGAATACACAAACAAGTCGAAAGCTGGCCATGGGAAAATCACAAACCTACATTCACACAAACCCTAGGATAGGAACCCAGTCGACAAATCGGAGAACTAGATCAAGAACAACAGAACACAAACAGCAACATCCAAAGGGAAAGGGGGTCAAACCACTCCACGGGAACCGAATCCGCAGGACTCATAGTCGTTAGACCTCAGGCAGAAATAGAGGGAGAGCTCCCAATCGCCAAGGACATCGCAGAACAAATCACCAACAAGTCGAAAGCTGGCCATGGGAAAATCACAAACCTACATTCACACAAACCCTAGGATAGGAACCCAGTCGACAAATCGGAGAACTAGATCAAGGACAACAGAACACAAACAGCAACATAATAACGAAAAGGCTGAACCGGCTGAAAAGAAAATTCCAAACAAACAGTGACTCAATCTATCCCTCCTCTATGTCTCTCTCCCTTCTGCTCAAACAGTGACTCGATCTAGCGCCTTGTGAAATGGGATAGAAAAGGCTGAACCGGCTGAAAAGAAAATTCCAAACAACAGCAAAAAAGACAGGGAGGGGAAAAGCTAACGGGTGGTAAACGGGCGGCCCGAAAAGACACGTGCGCCCGGCTACAAAAAGACCACTCTCAGCGCGAATCTTAGCACCTGATCCAACGGTTTAAAAATTCGACTGAAAACGAATTAAAATTAGTCAAGTGAAAAATAGCAATTCTTTTTTCTTTCTTGCTACAAGCCCATAGTAAAGGACCCATGGTGATGCATTTTATGTCCTGTGCAAAACATCTACAGTACAACACCTCAAGGGTAAACCAGTATAACGATCATCCAGTACAAAAGTGATTACCATCGAGCATTGTTTCTCTGATTCTCTCTACCACAAGGATCTGCTTCAGGAAGTTGAAGACTCGACTGACAGCAGTTGCGCCAAGACACAAGATTTACCTCAAAACTTCAAATATATTTCATCCCAGCAATTCTTATCCGCCTTGATATCAGGTACTGTGCTAGAGAATAAATAGCTCCCAACAGCCCTAAAACCCGCACAGAAAGTACATCTGTCATTATAATCGATGGCAGGTTGAGAGGCAGTGTCAGAAGTAGCTTCGAATCGGTCTGCCTGACATAGTCCCACATGAACCGATTGAAGAGTATGTGATTGGGTAGCGTGAGCACGAGAAGAGCAACATTTTTCACAGCATAGAGCCAAACTGAGCCCCCGATATCAAGAGCCCATCCTCCACTGCCAGTGCCAGGCCAAGCCTCCTCCCATATCTTATACAATGATGCCAATAGCAAATACCCAGAAATAGAAATTGTCACAGGGAAGTAACGCTGTCTGTCACCGAATCCTGCAACAATATCTGAATCCTGGTTCAAAAGTAGAAGGATGGGCGCTAGGAAGAAAATAGCACGGTTCGAGCCACCAGTAAGTGTTATGTTGAGAACAAGGCAGATGATGAAGCACAAAACCGTAGATAAGTTGCCGATCGCAGGCATCCAAGCTGCTTCAGCTGCCAATCTCTTGATGGTGAAAGTTGGTGCAGCATGAGATCTCCGTTGCTGCAGTAGCCTTGCTTTGGGTGGAAATGCAGAGCCCCGACCACCAGATACACCATGTGTAACATCTGTGGCTTTATCATGCAACAGCAAAGCCAGTTCAAACTTAATTTCTAGTGCAATGATCATGAATATAGCAGCATAGAGACCCAAAAGCGACATTCTGGCCCCTTCTATAGCCAACATGTTGGTGAACTTCTCTGCTTCATCCTCAACTGCAAAACTGTTGGCCCTTAACTGTCCTTCCAGCAGGTAGGTGATTGGGAACAAAGCTACTAACAAAGAGAACACCCATGGCAAAACCCTTGTGCTGGACTCAGATGGAAGATGCGTGAATACTATAAAGACTGCAGCACAGACAATTGTCGCAACAAGAAGAGGATACAGAACAACTGCTTGGAAGAAGTACTGGACAGATATGTAGATGCCTAGTGTAATTCCAACTCCCACAGCATACAAAGCCCTCAACTCAACAATATACTTCACTGGGATGATAGATGTAGCAGCTGCTAATGTAAGTACCACTGTTGCTATGAGCAGCCATGATGGCCATGTGGGCTTGGATGCTACAAAACCATATATTGACGTGTCATCATCAGATAAATGTGCTGCTCTGATCAGCTCCGACCGGTATACCCATGACAGTTTAACAGGAGGCTGCATAATAACGAAAAGAAGCCCTGTGGCCACAACAAGCACCAGGACTCTCTTTGCTGACTGGGCATGAGGGAAATGGAGTGCCACTATTGGGATACAAGCAACACCAGACAACAAAATATATGACCCCAAAAGCAGACCATCTGAAGGAGGCCTTCCGTTCCACCACTGTAAAGCTTCGAAAACTGTTTCCCGGCAGAGCCATGCAGAAAAGGCTACTACAGATGCATGAAAATAAGCTTGCCAGATCTTCATCCTAGGAGCCCCCCCTTTGGACTTGTCCCTGTAAAGAAGTACAGGGGGTGTGACAGCAAGTAGCAGAACAGCTGAAACCCATACCACCGATCTTGATGTGATAAACAACATAGATAATTTTGAAGAATAGAGACAAGTCAAGATCCAAGCAGCTTTGGACCCAACTCTCTGGTCAACAGATAATCTTCTTACAAGAGCCAACCCAAAAAATGTTGTGATCAAAACCATATAACTTGGATAAATGATATCGTCCTCAAACCCAAAGTAGTACATGGCAGCATAGTTGAAGAGTCGGTTCTCAATGTAGCATAACAACAGTGCATGACCAATAAGACCAAGTTCCACAAGAAAGCGCAGTTTTGCAGGGAGAAGTGCCAAACCAGGAACAGCCATTGCCATGATTACAGCTGCAACAATGTACTTGGTAAACGATTTCAATGGCATGCCAGCAACCCAAATATTTAGATCCCAGTAGTTATGCACCACAAACCAAAGGACCATCAAGCTTGATATTCCCACAAAGGTGAAGTATGATGACAGGCTTTTCTTGGTAAAGAACCTTGCCACATAATAACCAGACATCATTGGGAGTGGAAGGAACACAAGCGGAAAACCAATGACTACGGCACCTGCTCCACTGACAAGCACTGCCAACCCCATAAACGCCACCGAGCTAACTGCATCTCCAACCTTGCCAGCAGCATGCGCAGCCAGACCCAAAGCACCACCAAGCATCGTGACAGTCACAAGCAGGTAATTCAGCGGCGGGGGAGCATGAATGTACCTTCCAAAAGCGTGAAATACAACTCGAACCTCCAGGCAGAGCACCACTATAACAAGTGCAACCAAGCCATTCGCCATCCTTATCTGGTCCATTGTGCGTGTATCCCTGGTAATCCACCACAGTGAACCACGAGTGGACGCATAGAGCAGGAACAAGAATGGTACGAAGAACAGCAGCAGAAGATCACAAACATTGGCCCATGATGCGAAGAGTGTGGTGTGGTTGGATGCAGCATGGAACAACACTGGCACAAACAACAGGTACAACGCATGCACGCAGCTCTCCAAGGGGCCAAGAATGCCATCACTGTCCTGCAATGGAGCGTCCTGTTTTCGGTTCTTGAAGCTGGAGGAACGGGGTACCGAGAAGAGCCAATAGAAGACCATGGCAAATGTGGCAAGGTAGTAGGAAGCATTGGCCATCCCGACCGCGGACACAACTGCCCATGTGAAGACTGCAGATGCGGCGATAGGCACGCACGCAAAGAGGAGCCGCTCGAGCGCCGCAACGATGGTAGGGTTCTCAAGCTGGATCCAGCGGAACTGGAGCGACGCCCAGACGCCTATGAGGAAGGAGGTCTCCGCGCAGAGGAGCAGCGCGAGGACGGTGAGGGGCAGCGAGGCGGCGGCGGCGGACGAGAGGGACGCCGAGAAGAAGAAGGCCACGTCGGCGGCGAGCAGCGCCGCCCACACCGTGAAGAAGGCGCCCTGCCGGAGCCGCAGCGCGTCGAGGGCGTACGCGACGGCGAGCCCGACGGCGAGGACGGCGAGGACGGGGGCCCCGCCGAGGTCGAGGAGGAAGGCCGCGGCGGGCGCGAGCGCCACCGCGATGCGCGCGTTGTGCGCGAAGCCCGGGAGCGAGGCGGACGCGGCGGCGCGGGGCCCGGCGGACGAGCCGGACGAGTGTGGCCTGGAGGTGGGGGGCGGGAAGGGGAGGAGGGGCTTGGGGGAGGAGGTGGAGTTGCGGCGGTCGTGGTGCGGCGAGGGGGATGAGGACGGGGCGCGGGTGGAGGAGAAGGTCGGGGTTGACACCGACGGGGAGATGAGGAGGCGGCCGTGGCGGGAGCTGGATCCGGAGGGATCCATGGCGGTGGCGGCGGCGGCGTCGACGGGGACCGGGATCTAGGGTTTTGCGGGGGCTATGGTTTGGGAGGCATCGGCCGGGGAGGAAGAAGACGGTGACAGGATGGCCCAGATCGGCGAGGAGCAGATCTGAAAGTGGGGAAGGAGCGATGTGGACCTGATTTTAGTCCCAGTTCTCGTTTCAGGGTCCTCCACGCAGAGCCTAGGGACTGGCCTGTGTTTTCTTTCCTTTCGAGTCCTCATCTGTAGAGTGGGGAAGACTTGCATGAGATCTTACATTAGATGAGATCATGAGATTAACCCTAAAAATTTATATTTAGACATTTCAGAAAAATCTGAAATTATTTGACAACATTCATGTGACGTATGTCTACAACTCCAAAAAAAATCAGCTCAAAACTCGAAGTATTTTTGGAGATTCAAAAAAAACAAATTCAGATGTGAATAGTGGCAGCTTTGGGTGAATAGTACTTTGACACTATTCACATCCCGTTTTGTCTTTTTTGTTTCTATTAATGTAGGTTGAATTAGGAGCTGAAACTTTTTGAGGTTGAACATCAACCGTTGATGTGTGTCTACAATTTTTTAAGAATGTTTCAAGATGTAGATTTTTCTTAAAAAATTCGATCACATTGATCTCACCTAATTTGAGATCTCACACAAGTCTCCCCCTCTGTAGAGTTACTTTTTTATCGAAAACTTCTGTTAAAAAAGATTTCATGCTCCTCTAACCGTAGAGTTACTTTTTTATCGACTTCTGATTTGTTCATCAACTTTCGTGACAGAACACAAGAAGTAACATTGATTATATCCAGTTTTATAGGCCAGCTAGCGACAACTACAATCACTGGAGCGAGTTGAAGGTGTGCCCCCATCATCGTCCCTCGCTCCCCGGAGCTGGGAAAACCTTGTTGTACTAGACAGTTAGAAAGTCATCGTGTTAAGACCCCACGGGACCAGCGCACCAGAACAGCAATCGTCGTCGATGAAGAGAATTGTAGTTTGGATGGATCAAATCTATACACACGCTGATATAGGGCAAACCCTTCTCGCAAAAAAAAGATATAGGGCCAACCCTATTGGTGGCCTGAACTTCACGGATTGGAGGTGGATTTGAGGGGAAACACGAAAAACACAAGGGGAAATCAAGATTAAAACACTCGGGACAAGATTCACACGAAGATACTCCGCATACCATAAGGTCAACACAAGATACATATGAATCCAACAACAACAAAGGTAGAAACAGCTAGGTGGTTCATCTAAATCTTTAGGAGGGATGGGTCTTGAGATGTAGATAGATCCTTCTCCAAATTGTAGGAGATATGCCCTAGAGCCAATAATAAATGATATTATTTATCTCCGAGTTCATAATTATGTTTATGTTCCATGCTATAACTGCTATGGTTCTCCAGTCTGCAATAACCACGAGGCTCGGAGGAAGACTCATATGCACGTGTGGAATAATAAACGGTAAAATGTATTCCTAGTCTGGCCTCTAAGACTAGCTCAAGTGTTGCATGATGGTTATGTTTTCCTGATCATGGGCATGTCTATGTCAGCAACCTTGAGGGCATAATGTTAAGAGAACATTTGTGTTGAATCGACCCGGCATGATGTTATGCTATGAGATTCATTCGTCACAAGTTTATTGGTACATAACACAGAGATGGTTAACATTTGCATGATTCCTTAGACCATGAGAGTATCGAGTTTCTTCATGCTTGCTTCATGAACTTTGGGGTTTGTTAAACGTCATCCGTAAATGGGTGGCTATTACGGCGGCTTACGGGTTCATGGAAAAGTGTGTCAAGTAACTTGATAGCTCAAGATTGGGATTTTCTCCTCCGACGATGGAGAGATATCTCTGGGCCCTCTCGGTATTACGGTATCCATCATTGTCTGGCCAGACACTTTGTGATTTGATCACGGGGATGCCGGAACACGATAACGAGAAAAGAGAACAATACCGGTAATGAGGTAACTAGCATAGTGGACAAGTTGTTGATCCACGGGAATGCCAACATGTCTCACCTCGAGTATTTGTAACATATCGCGAAGCAACAGGAATAGCACACTGCAACTGGAGGTTCACTCGAATATTTATTCGTGTGGGTATAGGGGTCAATATGGGTGTCCACGGCTCCGATGTTGATCATTGATCGGAAGGGGTTCCGGGTCATGTCTATACTTCACCGAACCTATAGGGTCACACGCTTAAGGGTCATCTATCTGCTGAATACTAGACAGGGAGTCTGAGAGAAAATCACCGAAAAAGTTTCGGACAGCGGAATCGTACCGCAGAGAGAGGTCATCGGATAAGTTTGGATGATACCGAAAAGTTGTTTCGGGATACACCATTAAGTCAAATTGGTTTCGGCACATGCCTGATAATTCTTGGAGGATGCCAGAATCATTCTGGAAGCTTTTTGGAATTTTCTGAGATAAAAACCGGAAATGTTCCGGAGCTGCCGGAGCCACTTCAGATGCGTTTCGCAGATGAAAATCACTAAAACCGGAATTGTTTCGGAACGCATTGAAAATCATTTTAGTGGGTACTAGAAATGTTCTTAGCCCACATAAATATTTTCAGTTCGATCAGACGCTGAAAAATGTCGTCGTGAATAGTGAAAATCAGCTTTATGGTTACTTTATGGAAAGCCACCTTTTGGGGCTTTGCTCCAAAAGATCTTGGGGATGACATGGATGGATAGGAGCCATTTTTTGGGCCCCTCATGGGGGTGTGGCCGGCCACATGGGGTATCCCCCCTTGGGGACCCTCTTGTTCCTTGGTTTCACTCCTAGGTCCTTGTGGAAGGACTTCATTCATGTGCATTTTGGGTTTTTTGTGAAACTACCCTACCCCTTGGGATTTCCTATAAATAGAGGTGGAGGGGCAGCCCTCCACACTCATCCCTTGCTCTCATACACATGCCATGCATTATCTGGCTTCTTCTCTCCCTCCCACGAAAAGAGTTTCGTAGAGCCGTAAGGCTGTCTGGGTTCCGGCAGGAACTAGTTCTGGACGGCGAAGCCCTGCCGGATAGATGACACCATATGTGTGCAACTCTGTAGAGAGATCGTAGTTTCGGTCTTAGTTCGTGAGTGCCTCCCGAAGGGCTGTCCGTGTGACCGTCCGAGTTTCGAAGGTCCTCCCGAAGGGCTGTCCGAGTGACCGTTCGAGTTTCGAAGGTCCTCCGGAAGGGCTGTCCGCGACACCGTCCGGGGGGCTGTTCGACCGCCTCCTGGAGGGCTGTCTGAGGAGCGGATGAGGGTATTCATCCTCGCGGTTGGGAGGTTGTAAATCCTAGCTGCAGGGATCTGCACCGCCGATCGTCATCGACTCTACTTCCCGCTGCGCTACGAGTCGGTAACGAAAAAGATCAAACCATGTATGCAGTCTCCATAGTGGTCCTGGGCTGGTGCGTAGGTCGGAAATTTTTTGTTTTCTGCTGCGTTACCCTACACAAATCTCTAAGAAAATTGAAGGTTTTAATAATCCTATGGACGGATTCTTCTCCAAGATGGAGGCCTGTGTAACCACGGAAGGTTCTACTCCAACATGGAGGGATTCCACATAGGGTGGTAGATGAGCTAAGCTCTCTCAAGTCTCTAACTCGTAGCCAACCCTAGAAAGGAGGTGGAGGAAAAGTATATATATAGTCCTGGGCACGAAGGAGAGGAGGGGATACATGGCCTTGGGCCTCTCACTATGCGCAAGCAGGACATGACCGAAAAGCGCATGGGCAGTCTATGCATTGGAGGAGGCGCGTGGTAGACTCAGCAACAGGTGGACGCCGCCGAAGATTCGGGTGGTGAAATTATCCGGACAGTCCAAATGGTCGGACAGTGTCCACACAGTTCGGGTGATGTTCGGCTATGATTTTACGCTCTTGTGTATCGTGTGGTCTTCTAGCCGAACTGTCCGGGCAAAGTGGCTAAACAGTCCATCCACCTAATGGCAGCCATTCCTTCTTCATCTTGCACTTCCGCCTCCGCTTCCAAGCCTCCCTCTTGGATGGCATTGCTGTTCTTTTATGCTTGACCTCCTCCATGACATGTGTGATGTTCGAATCAACCCTAAAGGTGCACATAGTAGGAGTATCAGGTAGTATGACATCCAAAAGAGAACCAAGTAGACACACATAAATGACAAAAATCACCTTAGTATATGTGATACGTGTGTCCCTTGGCGATGGAGATAAGGCCATGGTGACACTGGTGCGCGTCGGTGCTATACAAATGGTTTTAAACCCCTTTCCGCGACGGCATTTGGAACCCTCGCCTAGTGAGTGTGGGCGATAGAGGGGTCCTTCCCACACGACCCCGAAACCGTCGGGGATATGCCCTCCTGGCACACACGCTCGGCAAAATGAGATCGTGTACGACCGGCGAGCGCTCAAATACGGAAATACGTACAGTAAAGCTAAAAAAATATTATTATACAGGTGTGACGCCCGGATAATTAAGCTACAGTAAATCTCTGTTAATGATGCCACGTCACCACGGTTATTGTTCCTAATCTCGCGTTAGTTTGAAACCGATTCGAATTTAAATTCAAAATCAAGTCAAACGGTAAAAGTTTTCAAACATTAAAACTAAAATGTTTGGGGAGAGCCAAATAATGCATAGGTAATTATGACAGAGAAACCACACTTTTATAAAATGTCTCAGTACTCTAAAATGAGTAAAACAGTAGAAAAACAAATATTTAAATGCTTTTAAAATGATAAACAATTACAAACTATTATATTTAGGTGCCAAGTTAATTGTGGCAGTGGTATAATTACTATTACTAATTTAGGAACTAACTATATGTTTTACAAAACTAAAACAATTTAAAAGATGAAATAAACAGAAAAGAAATTGAAAGATAAAAGAAAAACAAAAAAATCAAAACGAGAGAACCCCCCTCCCACTGGGCTTCGGCCCAGCAGGCCACCAGCCCAACTGGGCAAAGGCCCAGCCGGCCACCCCACACCCCATAACCCCCTGGCGACCGAAACCCTAACCCACTCGCTCCCACTCCCTCCCACGTCGCTACTCCCCCTCTCCCTCACCCGATCCGATCTGGAAGGGGATTGAACCCCCCCAGCGCACGCGACCGCTGCCCCTGGCGCCGCCCCGACGGCCGCGCCCCGCCACCCGTCTCCGGCTCGCCTCCCCTCTCGCTCCTCTTCCCCGACCCAATCTAGATCGGGAAGGGGCAACGAGCCCGGCGCCTCCTTCACTGACGTCGTCGCTGTGCGCCACCACCGTCGCCCGAGGACCTCGCCGGAGCTTCCCCGCCGGACTGCCTCCTCCTCCTCAACGGCCTGCCTCCCCTGCGTGTGTCGTCCCCGTCCCCCACCTCGAGCACCGCTGCCCCGTGCCCTACGCTCCCTCGGTGAGGCCCCGGCCTCCTCTTCTCTTCCCCGCATCGCGCTGGTCACCGCCGCCGTGAACACCGCGCACCCTCGCCCCGGCCGAGCCCACTCGATCGTGCGCGCGCCCCTGGCACTCCCCTGCCCATTCGGACACCGCGGCCGGGCTGCGCCCTGGCCGCGCTGCGCCCTGGCCGCGCTCGTGCGCGTCCTCGCACCGGCCTGCGCCCTCCCGTCCTCACCCGTTTGCGGCCACGGCCGCGCCTCCTCTGTCACTTGCCCTGGCCGATGCCTTCCTTCGCCCCAGCCGGCGCCAGGGACCAGTCGGGCTGCAGCGCCCCGTCGCCACGGTGGCCTCGCCCCTCTGCGCCAACTCCGGCGGCCGCCCGCGCACCACCGCGGCCTCGCCCTGCTCCGGCCATGGCCACGCCGTGGCCACCGGCCTCCCTTGTTCTGGTGCCCTCCCGGGTCCGCTTGCACCTGGGCGAGCGCCCGTTCGGGTCGGGCGTTGCGCCCGTTGCCCGCACCCGCTAGCGACCAAACCCGCCAAGGCCCCTGGGGCCTATGACAGGGGGGCCCAGCCCCCTGAACGTTTTTTTAAAAAAGATAAAAAAAATTAATAATTAAATTAATTAATTAATTAACTAAGTAATTAACTTAATTAATCCTGCTTAGTTAAACTAATCAAGATTAATTAACCTAATAACTAATTAACCTAATTAACTTGTGTTAATTAGCTAACAGCCCCTAACAGGTGGGACCCACCTGTCAGGTTGACCAGGTCAACGGTCAACGTTGACTGCTGACGTCATGCTGACGTCATGCTGATGCATTAATTAAATTTCGAATTAATTTAATTTATTAAATTCTAAAAATGATTTAAATCTTTAAAATTTAATATAAAATAAACCGTAGCTCGGATGGAAAAACTTTGTACATGAAAGTTGCTCAGAACGACGAGACGAATCCGAATACGTAGTCCGTTTATCAGCCACACATCCCTAACATATCGAACTCGCAACTTTCCCCCTCCGTTTCATTTGTCCGAAAATGCGAAACATCGGGAATACTTTCCCGGTTGTTCCCCCCTTCGCCGGTACCACCTACTGCCGCGTTAGGGCATACCTAGTACCGCTCATTGTCATGTCACGCATCGTCATGCTTATGCTTGCATTGTATTTACTGTTTCTTCCCCCTCTTCTCTCCGGTAGACTACGAGACCGACGCTGGTGCTGCCCAGTTCGACTACGGAGTTGACGACCCCTCCTACTTGCCAGAGCAACCAGGCAAGCCCCCCCCCTTGATCACCAGATATCGCATATTCTTCTCTATACTGCTTGCATTAGAGTAGTGTAGCATTACTACTTTCGGTTAATCCTATTCTGATGCATAGCCTATCATTGTTGCTACAGTTGTTACCCTTACCTGCTATCCTACTGCTTAGTATAGGATGCTAGTGTTCCATCAGTGGCCCTACACTCTTGTCCGTCTGCCATGCTATACTACTGGGCCGTGATCACTTCGGGAGGTGATCACGGGTATATACTATATACTTTATATACATGACACATGTGGTGACTAAAGTCGGGTCGGCTCGTTGAGTACCCGCAAGTGATTCTGGTGAGGGGGCAGAAAGGACAGGTGGCTCCATCCCGGTAGAGGTGGGCCTGGGTTCCTGACGGCCCCCAACTGTTACTTTATGGCGGAGCGACAGGGCATGTTGAGACCACCTAGGGGAGAGGTGGGCCTGGCCCTGGTCGGCGTTCGCGGATACTTAACACGCTTAACGAGATCTTGGTATTTGATCTGAGTCTGGCCATTTGGTCTATACGCACTAACCAGCTACGCGGGAACAGTTATGGGCACTCGACGTCGTGGTATCAGCCGAAGCTCTTTTTGACGTCAGCGACTGAGTGGCGCGCGCCGCATTGGACCGTAAGCTCGCGCTTGTATTAAGGGGGCTAGGTCTGCTTCCGGCCGCGTACGCAACGTGCAGGTGTGCAATGGGCGATGGGCCCAGACCCCTACGCGCATAGGGTTTAGACCGGCGTGCTGACCTCTCTGTTGAGCCTAGGTGGGGCTGCGACGTGTTGATCTTCCGAGGCCGGGCATGACCCAGAAAAGTGTGTCCGGCCAAATGGGATCGAGCGTGTTGGGTTATGTGGTGCACCCCTGCAGGGAAGTTTATCTATTCGAATAGCCGTGTCCCTCGGTAAAAGGACGACCCGGAGTTGTACCTTGACCTTATGACAACTAGAACTGGATACTTAATAAAACACACCCTTCCAAGTGCCATATACAACCCGGTGATCGCTCTCTAACAGGGCGACGAGGAGGGGATCGCCGGGTAGGATTATGCTATATGATGCTACTTGGTGAACTTAGCATCTACTCTCTCCTACATGCTGCAAGATGGAGGTGGCCAGAAGCGTAGTCTTCGACAGGATTAGCTATCCCCCTCTTATTCTGGCATTCTGTAGTTCAGTCCACCGATATGGCCCTTTACACATATACCCATGCATGTGTAGTGTAGCTCCTTGCTTGCGAGTACTTTGGATGAGTACTCACGGTTGCTTTTCTCCCTCTTTTCCCCTTTCTATACCTGGTTGTCGCAACCAGATGCTGGAGTCCAGGAGCTAGAGATCCCGAGGATGATTCTACATGGAGTTCGGCTTCGAGGAGTAGTTAGGAGGTCCCAGGCAGGAGGCCTTGCCTTTTTGATCGTTGCTACTTTTGCGCTAGCCTTCTTAAGGCAAACTTGTTTAACTTATGTCTGTACTCAGATATTGTTGCTTCCGCTGACTCGTCTATGATCGAGCACTTGTATTCGAGCCCTCGAGGCCCCTGGCTTGTATTATGATGCTTGTATGACTTATTTATGTTGTAGAGTTGTGTTGTGATATCTTCCCGTGAGTCTCTGATCTTGATCGTACACATTTGCGTGCATGATTAGTGTACGGTCAAATCGGGGGCGTCACAAGTTGGTATCAGAGCCAACTGCCTGTAGGAATCCCCCTTCCATACTCCTTGGCCGAAGTCGAGTCAAGACATTGCAAAAACTTTTACTAACATGGCTGCGTGGTTTACGGGCCCACGTCGCCATTGGGTGGTATTAGGATCTTTTACTCCTCGATCATTACTCTGGGACTCTGAACTCTCTCCTATTCGGGTTAAATGATTTTGCTAAAAAGACTAACCGTAGGGTCTCGTAAATACTTTCTCTCGGAGAGCCCCTTATCACATATGGTCGCCGATTGCACCAGAAGATGTTGAAGATACTCTTCAATCATTCCCGAGACCCTTGTGCCCTCTGCCTTTTCAATTCCCTACTACCGATATATCCATATGGATAACGACATACACTTGTTGTTCATACAATTACTCTGAGTTTCTCTTGTTATTACCATATACATCGAATTGCTCTCCGGCTTTTAAGAATCCCTTATACCACTGCCTTGTAGTTCCTTGCCGCAGAAATACCCATACGGATAATTACTCGCACCTACCGAGTATCGACTCATCCCCAGTTGATTCATGTATTTCACAATAGTCTTCAAAATACTATTCGATCTTCCGAAAATCCTCAGGAGCCTATTGCTCTTGAAATTCTTGCTTGCTTGCATTATGGTTAATCCCATAAGTATAGTAATCTTATTGGCAGCCTTTGTCACTATCATTTTGAGTCCATGGATTCAATATGTTGCGAATGCTCGCATTCCTCAGTCGAATCCTAGAATTCATCCTTCCGGCTCAGTGTCAGTTTGAACATGAGCAGGTTCTCGACCAATCAAATTGTTGTCAATTTTACCCCTAAGCTTACTAAACCTATCCAT
The DNA here is from genome assembly GCF_018294505.1 of Triticum aestivum. Lineage (NCBI taxonomy): Eukaryota > Viridiplantae > Streptophyta > Magnoliopsida > Poales > Poaceae > Triticum > Triticum aestivum. Next base: position 33,032,238 of record NC_057808.1, on the reverse strand, counting down.
CCTTAATCAGAGCGTTTGCTTCTGATCCCTTGAATTTGAAATTATAATTCCTTTGCATTGAGCTTTGAGTTAGTCAGTTGTTTCTATAATCTGATCTCCTTGCATTCTTTCTTCCTCTGGTTGAGTACTGATGCTCACATCAGATCCCTTGTGGACCACCAGACCCTTTGTCGGATTTTATCCGACAATGTCCTTCATATTAAATAAGCTTGTGAGCTTTTCCTCGGATACATAATGCCTTTGGTAAATTGTATCCTCTGCTTTGTGAACCATGCTCTACTTTCGAGCTTGTATTATTTACTCTGAAGTTTGTGGTATATGTTCCTAAGATGCCCTGATGGGTTGAACCTATGCCTTCCTTAATATGTGTGAACTTGAAAGTTTTCACGGGTCATACTCTACTGGTGTGATGTCAGATAAAATTTCAACACACAACTTCGTTGAAGGCGAGAAGTGAATGAAAGGTTATGCATTAAAGAAGTGGGAGTCGACCTTGAACTTTGTGTTCATGCCCATGGACACGATGTAAATCTTATCATGGAAGCTTCTCGTAAAATAGTTACCCCCTTGTTATAAGTTCTTGTATCCGTGGTTTGATCATTTACAAATGTGGTTCTGACCATACTGTTCCCCTTGATTCAATTTCTCAGACAAGTTAAACCACTTGTCCTCTGCTGATCATTGCACCTGTCCAACCTTTACTTTAATCTATCGTCGAGTATTACCCCCTGGTATCTCGAGACAAACACAAAACATCCTAACTTCTGATGAGTTCTTCATCAAGTACTACATTCTCATTGATTCCAATTTTTACGGGCTCTCAGTTATTAAACACTCAAAGACACCGATAACTAAACCGAGTCCGCACTACGGTTCAACAACTTTAGTAATCTTCTTTACTTATGAGTTGGTACCCAAACACGTCATGTAACGCCCCGAGACCGACGCTCCAGATGCGTTCCATGTTTTGCGTGTGAACTCGGTTATTTATTTTGTTGTTGCATTCTTCATCGCATCATTCGCATTGCATCGGCACTCTGTTGCCGTCATTGTTTTTCAAACTTGCATCCGCTCGTAGTTGCCGCGTCCCCCTTGCATTCGTCGACCGTTCTGAGTCTAACCGGATTTTCGATTCTCTCTTGTCTGACCATTTGACCCTCTCTGCACAACCACCGACCCCCTCGCGCGCGTCCAGAGATTGTCCCGAACCCGACCCGGGTTGTCGTTACCGATGGGTCCGGATCATCCCCCAACATCCCTAAAATATCTCCGTTTTCTTAATCGGACATCCTAACCTATATTTTCCCAGTCGTCCGATTACGATCGTAGGGACATGATAGCCCCTACCCTAATCTCATTGCAGTATAAATAGTGGACAACCCTAAAATCTAGGGACCTGTCCCATCCTCCCAGCCGTGCCGCCACTCTACCAAATCCCCATCGGGATCCATCCCACCCAACCAGATCGCTCCGACCACCTCCCTCGTTTTGCGTCGCCGCCCAACCACAGCAAGCCTTCCTCGATCATTCATCCACTCCACCAGCCACCCACGAGCTCCCTCACGCTCGAGGCTGCCCTCCTCGTCTCCGCGCCTCTGCTTCGCCAGAGACTGGCCTCGTCGCCGCCCAAGCCCACCGGGGCTTCAGCCATGCCCGTGCCCTCCTCCACGCGCTGCCCCGCCGGGCCTCTCCTGCAGCCTAGTCCCTCTCCCCGGTGCTCGCGTCGCCAAGTACCTCGACCAGCCGGAGCTTCTTCCAGCCTCGCGCGCCCGAGCCCCCGAGCTCCTCTGGTCGCGCACGAGCTCCGTGACCCCGATGGCCACTTCGTCAGTCTCGTCGCCGCCGTTGACTCGCAGGCCAGCACCTTGCCTCCTCCTGCCGACGCCCTCCACCACCCAGGCCAGCCCCCGTCGCCTTTCTCTTTTTCCTCCGTCCTTCTCCACCTCCCTAATCTCTCTGCTCCCTCTCTGCTGCTATGGTCAGGTGCCCCGTCGTCCGCGCCAAGACCAGCTAGCAGGCGCCCGCGTTCGTCGTCCCGAACCTCGCCTTCGCCTCACACCTCCACCTCAACTCCGGCCGGATCGGCTCGGTTCCCCGCCGCCCCGCCAAGTCCATGGGGCCGCCTCCCTGTCGCACGTCCGGTGAGGTCACCGGAGAGTGCCGTGCCTCTGCTGCCTCTCTATCCCGCCGTGGCTCCTACCTTTCCTTCCCTGTTCCCTCTCTGAATCCTCTCCCTGACCTTCTTTTCTTCAGGCTTCAATAGCAGCCATGGAGCCGCCCCGCTTCGATTCGGCAGGGAACGGGACCCCGACGACCTCCACCGCCCGAATCCACCGCCTCCTGCCGCCCTTCACCTCCTACCGTCGCCCGGATCCAGCTCCCCTCCGCCCGCCCATCCCCGGCCTCCTGTGCTCGCCTGCTTCCTCTGCATCGAAGCCGCTCGCCCTTTGTCTCCATCGCCCCGAACCGGTCTCCCCTCCGCGCGTTGACCACGCCCTGCCTCACTTCGATCTGCCTGCGAAGCCCAAGTCCAGCCAGCCGGCCTGCCTTGCCTCTTCATCGACCGGGCCGAGGCCCATGGTGAGGCCACCCCCAGCGCCTCTTTTCCCTTCTGTTGGGCCAGCAGATTCGGCCCGCTTCTGGTTTTTTTCCTGTCAGCAAATTTGTCTAATTATCCAGTGAATTACAGTTTTACAGTAAAACCCTCGCACTTCATGCATTTAATAACTCCACAACCGTGCATCGGTTTAAAACAAACTAAATATGTAAAATGCTTAGAATTTTGTGTAGTTTAATAATATGCCACTTTCACCCATGTTAAAATTGTTTAAAATGCTGTTTGATTAAATTTGCTCAAATAACATGCTAAATGCTTTAATTCATAACTAAATAACCGTAGCTCGGATTTAAATAAACTTTATATGTAAATGGGGTAGAAAAATGCATAAATTAACATGGTGCACTTCATTTTGCTGTTTAAAAATATTAAAATTGCGTTTATGGCAGAACAGTACCAACTCTAAATTATGGACATGAGGATTTTCCGGAAATTGTTGTTTGTTGTTCCGGCCTCATTTAAATTGCCTAAAATAGGTAGTTTCCTTATGCTTCACCTCTTGCCATGGTTAACAACATTTAACATTGTTGGGTACATAACCAAGAGAACTAAACAATTGATGTGGTGTTTCGTCAATATGCAACTCGTTGCATATTGAGCTCCACTTAACTTGTAGTTTCGTTTGTGCACTTTGCCATGCCATGCCTCTTTAAACTGGACATGCATCATACTTGTTTGTGCATCATGCCATGTTTATGATTGTGTGTTTACTATGTTGTTTGTTTCTTTCTGGGTTGCTTCTCTCGTTAGCTTCGGTTTCGTTCCGGAGTTGTGAGGATTCGTTCGACTCCGTCCGTTCATCTTCTTCATGGACTCGTTCTTCTTCCTAGCGGGATCTCGGGCAAGATGACCATACCCTCGAAATCACTTCTATCTTTGCTTGCTAGCTGTTCGCTCTATCGCTATGCCGCGCTACCTACCACTTGCTTATCAAGCCTCCCAAATTGCCATGAACCTCTAACCTTTGTCACCCTTCCTAGCAAACCGTTGTTTGGCTATGTTATCGCTTTTGCTCAGCCCCTCTTATAGCGTTGTTAGTTGCAGGTGAAGATGAAGATTGCTCCATGTTGGATTACGTTTATGTTGGGATATCACAATATCTCTTATTTAATTAATGCATCTATATACTTGGTAAAGGGTGGAAGGCTCGGCCTTATGCCTGGTGTTTTGTTCCACTCTTGCCGCCCTAGTTTCCGTCATACCGGTGTTATGTTCCTTGATTTTGCGTTCCTTACGCGGTTGGGTGATTTATGGGACCCCCTTGACAGTTTGCTTTGAATAAAACTCCTCCAGCAAGGCCCAACCTTGGTTTTACCATTTGCCTACCTAAGCCTTTTTCCCTTGGGTTCTGCAGACTCAAGGGTCATCTTTATTTTTAACCCCCGGGCCAGTTCTCCTTCGAGTCTGGTCCAAACCGAGCGATGTCCGGCGCCCCCTGGGCAACCAGGGTCTATGCCAACCCGACGTCTTGCTCATCCGGTGTGCCCTGAGAACGAGATATGTGCAGCTCCTATCGGGATTTGTCGGCACATCCGGGCGGCTTTGCTGGTCTAGTTTTACCATTGTCGAAATGTCTTGTGACCGGGATTCCGAGACTGATCGGGTCTTCCTGGGAGAAGGTTTATCCTTCGTTGACCGTGAGAGCTTATGATGGGCTAAGTTGGGACACCCCTGCAGGGTATTATCTTTCGAAAGCCGCGCCCGCGGTTATGTGGTAGATGGGAATTTGTTAATATCCGGTTGTAGAGAACTTGACACTTGACCCTAATTAAAACGCATCAACCGCGTGTGTAGCCGTGATGGTCTCTTCCCGGCGGAGTCCGAGTAGTGAACACAGTTTCTGGGTTATGTTTGACGTAAGTAGGAGTTCAGGATCACTTCTTGATCAGTGCTAGTTCACGACCGTTCCGTTGCTGCTCTTCTCGCTCTCATTTGCGTATGCTAGCCACCATATATGCTAGTGCTTGCTGCAGCTCCACCTCACTACCCCATCCTTTCCTATAATCTTAAATAGTCTTGATCTCGCGGGTGTGAGATTGCTGAGTCCTCGTGACTCACAGATACTTCCAAAACAGTTGCAGGTGCCGATGAGACCAGTGCAGATGACGCAACTGAGCTCAAGTGGGAGCTCGATGAAGCTCTTGTTCGTTGTGTTGTTTCTTTTCATGTTGATCAGTAGTGGTGCCCAGTTGGGACGATCGGGGATCTAGCAGTTGGGTTGTCTTCTTTTTTTTGGTTCCGTAGTCGGACCTATGTGTGTACTCTGTATGATGTATGATTTATTTATGTATTGTGTGAAGTGGCGATTGTAAGCCAACTCTTTATCCCATTCTTGTTCATTACATGGGATTGTGTGAAGATGACCCTTCTTGCGACAAAACCACAATGCGGTTATGCCTCTAAGTCGTGCCTCGACACGTGGGAGATATAGCCGCATCGTGGGTGTTACAAGTTGGTAATCAGAGCCATCCCCGACTTAGGAGCCCCCTGCTTGATCGAATCGCTGGCGTTGTTGAGTCTAGAACAAAAATGTTTTGAGTCTTAGGATTATATATATCGGAGAGTAGGATTCTTTTTACTCCTCAGTCCCTTCGTCGCTCTGGTGAGGTCTCCTAACGTACAAGTTTTGACTTTTCTCTCCTCAAATTTCACTAAAATTTTTTAGGATCACGCGGGTATCTTGGAATCGTTCCGATGGTTTTGTGACGAGAACATTGTTCTTGGTGCCTCCTGACATTTAGGGGTTGTGGCAGTGTCCCGGGGAGTTGAGCTCCGAGGTGTTGTCGTCACAATTTTATCGTTGCAGTTCTGGAATACCTGAGTTTCGCCGACATCGAAATCTCTTTTATGCGGTTGTTGGTGAGATCACCTCGACGCCACCCAGTACTGGGGCGGGAGTTCGGGAGTATTGCCATAACTCGTATAACGGATGTTTTTTGAAGGTGGTACATGATTTCCGAAGGTTTCTTGGTTATGTGTTGACGGATGGATACAGCTAGATCTAGGGATTGCTAGTTTGGGTGATATATTTTGTGTCCCCTGTATCCCCAACACCAGATTGCATAACCAGAAAGTTTTGGGAGTTTATAAGTGGGAATTCTAGTAGCTCTTAGGATATCTTTCCGACAGACGCATGATATGAGATTGGGGTTCGACGTCTAGTGGTCCGCCTGTACACGGTTGGTTTTACAGTGGTCTCGTAGTGTCTTAAAGAGTCCTTGGCTATGCCGACTCGGGGACGCTTCGTATGTCATGTGCACTGCCTTGTACATGATGGTGTTGTACGATTGAGCCCGTGTGGGCCCCACCACGAAAACTTCGGACGAAATCTCTATCATATGTTTGTTCCGGCTTATTCTGCAAGCCAAATCCTTTGTTTTGTTTTATTTGTAGTATTCGATTTGCTTCGAAGTCAAATGTTGAATCCATACCTTTCCTAAACGGTGTTCTCATATTGCTATGTGAATACTAATCCTTCTTGATCATCGAGGTCGTCATGTTAATTCTTTTCCAACCGGCATGTTTCTCTTTTAGTGGATCCGATCATTTTCAACATCCGCAAGATCAACTCTAAGTTTTCTCAACGGTGTTTGTTTCATCCGTCCCAAGTTGTCTTTGTTTTCCCGCCCTCCAACCCTTTTTCTTCAAGGACCCAGATTTCTTAATCAAGTATCCATTTTATTCATGTGAAGTCCCTTCATTCTTTTCCGTCAATGCTCTTACCTGGTGGTTCTCATGAAGATGTTCTTCAAGTTTATTACTTCGTTCCTTTTCTTCTCCGGTGAACTCAAGTTAAGCTTTCAGTGTTGATCGTATTCTTGTCCTCATTTCAAATGCTTTCTCATGCCGGTGTACCTCTTAATCATCCACTTCTCGCCATTCATTTGTTCTGGAGTGCTGAAGATATCTCTGAAGATTCGTGTTTCCACTCCGCATCAATTCTAACTATTTTGAGGTTGTTACCTCATTCAAGCCATTTAATTCAACCAGTGCAATCTCCTTTTCAAGTAATCATTTCAACGGTGTTTCTTTTAAGTGGGCCCTAACCCACAGGTCTTTTTCCAGGATCTTACCTGACTCTTCTAATTCTTTCCGGAGTTATTCTCAAATTCATTGCAAAGTTTGACGTAAGAATGAATTATCATCAGTCAAATGTCTTTCTCCAAGATCTTTCAAATTCTTTTCATTGTTGATTCAACCTTTCTATTCTTCATGGTTCCGGAGTACCTCAATAATTCATGGTGGTGTTTCTCATCATCATTCTCCACATTTGAAGACCGAAGAAGAATTTCTCGTGAATCTTGGTCCGTTCTCTTGAAGATTCATGGTTCTTACTTGTTGCCATCCTCTCAAATTGTTTCCAATCGCGTAATTCTTTTCTTACCCATCCGGAGCATTTCAGAGTTGTTTTCATTTCTTGATCATCCAAAGGCCATCTTTTCAAAAGATTTCTTCGTTCTAAGTTTTCAGCCTCGTTCTCCAATTATTCTAAATTGATGTCCCTTCATTCATCTCCATATTCTCCCGGTGCATCGTTCAAGTATCCTCTAGTCAGCTCGTGATCTATTCCTTCTCATGTATCAAATTCCCTCGAGTATTTTCGCGCGCTCTTTAATTCTTACGGTGTTTCGTCCTCTTTTCTTCAATTGTTTTCAATTCTCGCGGTGGGTCGTTCAAGAGTTCTCTTTCTTGTTTATCATATTAATTCATTCGTTGTTTCCAAATCCCACCGGTGGTTCCATCAAGACCTTATTCAAGTTTGCGCCATATCTATCTTAATCCTTTCTACGAGGATAAGTAGTATGCAAAATCCATTGCTTGTCATCAATCTAAATTGGTGAAGGATACGCATAACGTAATTCTTATTATTGTTTCATCCAAGTGTTTAATCCTTTCTTTTGGAGTTCGTTCATGATATCAAATTCTTGATTTCAAGTTGTTCATCTTTTCTTTCCGGAGCTCCAAGTTATTTCAATTATATCATTTCAAAGCTTCATCTAATCATTGCAAGGTTTTTCCCGGAGTTCTTTTCAAGTTTCCATTTCGTTTGATCATTCTTTTATTACCGGAGTTCTTCATGGAGGATCAACATGGTGGCTCATCAAGGATTCGTTTCATTCTTCAATTGTTCTTCAAGATTTCTCTCAGAGTTAAGATCCGCCAGGCTATACTTTAAAATAAACATGGTGTTCAACACATGTTTTGTCTTAAGGAGTCCAAGCATTCTTCATCTTGCATTCTAAAGTGCAATTCTTCCTACCTTATCTTTTGAGGTGGTGTTATGTCATTCTCGATAATTTTCCTTCGGGTTTCATGATTCACAAAGTTTTCAAGAGTGACATATTTAAATCCATCATTTTATCTTCGTTCAAGAGATCTTTTCAACCAATCAATCTTTTTGTTGGAGTTGTATTGGGTTATATTTCACCTATAGCCTTCCCTAAGGAATGTAGCTATTTGTGGAGTTTATGAATGATCAAGTTTTCTCTTTCTCCTCTTGGTGGAAGAAGTTTTCATCTCTTCGTTGATCTCAAGCAAGCAATTGTTTCCGTCAGTGGCGGGTTGTCACCTCATAATGTTGAGATGTTTCCATAAGCCCACTACAAGCTTATTCTTTTCGTTGTTGGTTTTCCAACAACTCCGTTCAATCCTACTTCGTAAGGATGCTCTTTAAAATTCATTTATGGTAGGAGATGTTGGTTTCAGTCTTCGTTCTATTCACTCCAACTATCTATCTATCATGCTTTGTTTCCGGAGGCGTTGTGATGTTGCTCTCTTTGACCAATCATCTTGTTTTGTCAAGATCATGTAATTTTTCCTTTCTTATCCGTTTAGCCGGAGTGTCGTGTTTTCATTCGAGCTCTCTCATCTTATCAAGTTTTGTCTCCTTCCTCAACCGGAGTGCTCTCTGAAATCTTTCTTACCCCTTGTGCCATTCTTTCATTAGTACCGGAGGCAATGTGTTGTTAATTTCATCGAGTATCCTCTCATATTGTCAAGATCATGTTCAATTCCTTCCATTTACAGTCGGAGTGCTACCCAAATTATATCACTCTTATTCCTTCTCTATCTTGTTTTAACCGGAGTGTTGTTGTAATTGATCTTTATCATTCCTTATAGATCTCGTTTCAACCGGAGTGCTTGCATGTACTTCTTGTCCATCGTAACCATTTTTGTTTGTCTTTCAACCTACAAGGTTCTTGTATTGTTCCTTGTTCCTCTTTCCTAACGGATTGTTTTCAACTTTGTTCCTCTTCGTTGTATTATTTTCTCGAAATTGTTCAACTTCCAAGGTTCTTTGGTTTCACTCGTTTGTCAAGAAGCAATTTGTTTTACATCTTCCCCTTCCGTTTCTCTCCGGTGCCATCCTAGATCTCGGGACGAGATCCTCTTGTAGTGGTGGAGTGTTGTAACGCCCCGAGACCGACGCTCCAGATGCGTTCCATGTTTTGCGTGTCAGCTCGGTTATTTATTTTGTTGTTGCATTCTTCATCGCATCATTCGCATTGCATCGGCACTCTGTTGCCGTCATTGTTTTTCAAACTTGCATCCGCTCGTAGTTGCCGCGTCCCCCCTTGCGTTCGTTGACCGTTCTGAGTCTAACCGGATTTTCGATTCTCTCTTGTCTGACCGTTTGACCCTCTTTGCACAACCACCGACCCCCTCGCGCGCATCCGGAGATTGTCCCGAACCCGACCCGGGTTGTCGTTACCGATGGGTCCGGATCATCCCCCAACATCCCTAAAATATCTCCGTTTTCTTAATCGGACATCCTAACCTATATTTTCCCAGCCGTCCGATTACGATCGTAGGGACGTGATAGCCCCTACCCTAATCTCATTGCAGTATAAATAGTGGACAACCCTAAAATCTAGGGACCTGTCCCATCCTCCCAGCCACGCCGCCACTCTACCAAATCCCCATCGGGATCCATCCCACCCAACCAGATCGCTCCGACCACCTCCCTCGTTTTGCGTCGCCGTCCAACCACAGCAAGCCTTCCTCGATCATCCATCCACTCCACTAGCCACCCACGAGCTCCCTCACGCTCGAGGCTGTCCTCCTCGTCTCCGCGCCTCTGCTTCGCCAGAGACTGGCCTCGTCGCCGCCCAAGCCCACCGGGGCTTCAGCCATGCCCGTGCCCTCCTCCACGCGCTGCCCCGCCAGGCCTCTCCTGCAGCCTAGTCCCTCCCCCCGGCGCCAGCATCGCCAAGTACCTCGACCAGCCGGAGCTTCTTCCAGCCTCGCGTGCCCGAGCCCCCGAGCTCCTCTGGTCGCGCACGAGCTCCGTGACCCCGACGGCCACTTCGTCAGTCTCGTCGCCGCCGTTGACTCGCAGGCCAGCACCTTGCCTCCTCCTGCCGACGCCCTCCACCACCCAGGCCAGCCCCCGTCGCCTTTCTCTTTTTCCTCCGTCCTTCTCCACCTCCCTAATCTCTCTGCTCCCTCTCTGCTGCTATGGTCAGGTGCCCCGTCGTCCGCGCCAAGACCAGCTAGCAGGCGCCCGCGTTCGTCGTCCCGAACCTCGCCTTCGCCTCACACCTCCGCCTCAACTCCGGCCGGATCGGCTCGGTTCCCCGCCGCCCCGCCAAGTCCATGGCGCCGCCTCCCTGTCGAACGTCCGGTGAGGTCACCGGAGAGTGCCGTGCCTCTGCTGCCTCTCTATCCCGCCGTGGCTCCTACCTTTCCTTCCCTGTTCCCTCTCTGAATCCTCTCCTTGACCTTCTTTTCTTCAGGATTCAATAGCAGCCATGGAGCCGCCCCGCTTCGATTCGGCAGGGAACGGGACCCCGACGACCTCCACCGCCCGAATCCACCGCCTCCTGCCGCCCTTCACCTCCTACCGTCGCCCGGATCCAGCGCCCCTCCGCCCGCCCATCCCCGGCCTCCTGTGCTCGCCTGCTTCCTCTGCATCGAAGCTGCTCGCCCTTTGTCTCCATCGCCCCGAACCGGTCTCCCCTCCGCGCGTTAACCACGCCCTGCCTCACTTCGATCTGCCTGCGAAGCCCAAGTCCAGCCAGCCGGCCTGCCTTGCCTCTTCATCGACCGGGCCGAGGCCCATGGTGAGGCCACCCCCAGCGCCTCTTTTCCCTTCTGTTGGGCTAGCAGATTCGGCCTGCTTCTGGTTTTTTTCCTGTCAGCAAATTTGTCTAATTATCCAGTGAATTACAGTTTTACAGTAAAACCCTCGCACTTCATGCATTTAATAACTCCACAACCGTGCATCGGTTTAAAACAAACTAAATATGTAAAATGCTTAGAATTTTGTGTAGTTTAATAATATGCCACTTTCACCCATGTTAAAATTGTTTAAAATGCTGTTTGATTAAATTTGCTCAAATAACATGCTAAATGCTTTAATTCATAACTAAATAACCGTAGCTCAGATTTAAATAAACTTTATATGTAAATGGGGTAGAAAAATGCATAGATTAACATGGTGCACTTCATTTTGCTGTTTAACAATATTAAAATTGCGTTTATGGCAGAACAGTACCAAATCTAAATTATGAACATGAGGATTTTCCGGAAATTGTTGATTGTTGTTCCGGCCTCATTTAAATTGCCTAAAATAGGTAGTTTCCTTATGCTTCACCTCTTGCCATGGTTAACAACATTTAACATTGTTGGGTACATAACCGAGAGAACTAAACAATTGATGTGGTGTTTCGTCAATATGCAACTCGTTGCATATTGAGCTCCACTTAACTTGTAGTTTCGTTTGTGCACTTTGCCATGCCATGCCTCTTTAAACCGGACATGCATCATACTTGTTTGTGCATCATGCCATGTTTATGATTGTGTGTTTACTATGTTGTTTGTTTCTTTCTGGGTTGCTTCTCTCGTTAGCTTCGGTTTCGTTCCGGAGTTGTGAGGATTCGTTCGACTCCGTCCGTTCATCTTCTTCATGGACTCGTTCTTCTTCCTAGCGGGATCTCAGGCAAGATGACGATACCCTCGAAATCACTTCTATCTTTGCTTGCTAGCTGTTCGCTCTATCGCTATGCCGCGCTAACTACCACTTGCTTATCAAGCCTCCCAAATTGCCATGAACCTCTAACCTTTGTCACCCTTCCTAGCAAACCGTTGTTTGGCTATGTTACCGCTTTTGCTCAGCCCCTCTTATAGCGTTGTTAGTTGCAGGTGAAGATGAAGATTGCTCCATGTTGCATTATGTTTATGTTGGGATTTCACAATATCTCTTATTTAATTAATGCATCTATATACTTGGTAAAGGCTTGAAGGCTCGGCCTTATGCCTGGTGTTTTGTTCCACTCTTGCCGCCCTAGTTTCCGTCATACCGGTGTTATGTTCCTTGATTTTGTGTTCCTTACGCGGTTGGGTGATTTATGGGACCCCCTTGACAGTTCGCTTTGAATAAAACTCCTCCAGCAAGGCCCAACCTTGGTTTTACCATTTGCCTACCTAAGCCTTTTTCCCTTGGGTTCTGCAGACTCAAGGGTCATCTTTATTTTTAACCCCCGGGCCAGTTCTCCTTCGAGTGCTGGTCCAAACCGAGCGATGTCCGGCGCCCCCTGGGCAACCAGGGTCTATGCCAACCCGACGTCTTGCTCATCCGGTGTGCCCTGAGAACGAGATATGTGCAGCTCCTATCGGGATTTGTCGACACATCCGGGCGGCTTTGCTGGTCTAGTTTTACCATTGTCGAAATGTCTTGTAACCGGGATTCCGAGACTGATCGGGTCTTCCTGGGAGAAGGTTTATCCTTCGTTGACCGTGAGAGCTTATGATGGGCTAAGTTGGGACACCCCTGCAGGGTATTATCTTTCGAAAGCCGTGCCCGCGGTTATGTGGCAGATGGGAATTTGTTAATATCCGGTTGTAGAGAACTTGACACTTGACCCTAATTAAAACGCATCAACCGCGTGTGTAGCCGTGATGGTCTCTTCCCGGCGGAGTCCGGGTAGTGAACACGGTTTCTGGGTTATGTTTGACGTAAGTAGGAGTTCAGGATCACTTCTTGATCAGTGCTAGTTCACGACCGTTCCGTTGCTGCTCTTCTCGCTCTCATTTGCGTATGTTAGCCACCATATATGCTAGTGCTTGCTGCAGCTCCACCTCACTACCCCATCCTTCCCTATAAGCTTAAATAGTCTTGATCTCGCGGGTGTGAGATTGCTGAGTCCTCGTGACTCACAGATACTTCCAAAACAGTTGCAGGTGCCGATGAGACCAGTGCAGATGACGCAACTGAGCTCAAGTGGGAGCTCGATGAAGCTCTTGTTCGTTGTGTTGTTTCTTTTCATGTTGATCAGTAGTGGTGCCCAGTTGGGATGATCGGGGATCTAGCAGTTGGGTTGTCTTCTTTTCTTTTGGTTCCGTAGTCGAACCTATGTGTGTACTCTGTATGATGTATGATTTATTTATGTATTGTGTGAAGTGTCGATTGTAAGCCAACTCTTTATCCCATTCTTGTTCATTACATGGGATTGTGTAAAGATGACCCTTCTTGCGACAAAACCACAATGCGGTTATGCCTCTAAGTCGTGCCTCGACACGTGGGAGATATAACCGCATCGTGGGTGTTACACGTCATTCCTAGCCTGATTGGCTATAACATTATCGTGCTAAATTTTAAACTGTGCCACCCGGTCCTTCTTCCCGGAGCACAACTTTCGACGGTGAGCAAAGCTTACGTCGATCTTCCTCTCATACCATTTCACCTTGAACAACAAGCTTGATTTCAAGTTTGTGTCGTACCCTTGGTTCCAATAACTTTTCGCTTCACCATTTCTTTGACTTGATGTCATTGCCGATCGATTACATCTTCTAGAAACCTCTCGACAAGTGTGTCGTGATCATCATCAACATTTTAACTTCTTCCGAGATATCAATTGAATTCATGCTGAGAAATTCCAGGCTTGTCCCTCGATGATCTGTGTTATCATCGACCACATCCATGCCTTCCTTTCAAACACAGACTTGGTCTTGTTTTGAATGAACTTTAAGTTCCTTGCTATCCAGCAATTGTTCTTCTTTACCTTGGAACATTAACATCTCTTTTGTCCTCAATGTTGTGAGGATTGCTCCACCTCTTAAGAATTCTTGCTATAATGATACTTCTCACCATCACCATTCTTTCTTGGTCCTCGTGTTGATTCCAACCGGGGTACCCACAAGTGGACGGTGTTGTTTGGATTCTGCACTTCTAGCAACCCTATTTCTTTGAAGTTAATGATCGATAATTCATTCTTAGCCTATCGGTTGCTGAACCACCATTCTAACATTGATCATGCTACCTAACCCCATATTTCGGGTGCACCTTTCAACCAATGTTTAATTGTGTATGTTTTCCTCGAACATACATCATTATACCATTTGATCTGACAACTGTTATCTCCTTGTTCACATAGTTGTGGAAATCCATCTTTTGTTGATCTCGATGAATTGTCGTTGATTCCATCAGCCACCTCCTCATCCTCTCGTTGGTTTACTGATGGACTCTTTTTTTGGAACTTGCTTTCATAGTTCATTTCCCGAGAATCTTACAATGTCATCCCATCAATTTGTGTTGCACCTTTCTTCTCAGACATCCTGAGTCTGAGGTATCCTGACACCAATCAGATCTGAATCTCGGTCAGATATGATGGTTGGAACATATTTCCAAGAGTTATACATTGGTCTTTATATGACCCGGTAGGGTGATGTCATGCCTAGCACAACTGGCCGGAGGACCTATTGTTATAGTTCTTCCTTTCAGCAAGGTTATCCATTCTTCCATGAGGAAATTGTAAGACTTATTCTATAAGTTGTTCCTGATGGATCCTTTTTGTTTCCAAAGTCTGATCTTCACCTGTTGACCATGTCAAGGCTATCTCGAAGCATGTCTATGGTACTCCGATTTTCAACAGGAACATTTGAAGCCCAATGCTAAATGTTTCCTGCTCAATTATCCAAACACTGTTGAATGGGTAATGTCATGAAATTTCTCTCCCCTACCTAAAGAGTTTTCTACATTATATCCCGTCATGGATATCATGCTCAGCTTGTCCTTGGGAAGGATATACCCTTGAAATATGTGTTTAAACACATTTTCCTTTCCATTGTTCTGTTTAATCTGATGATCACCCTTTTCCTTTCCATTATTTTATTTAATCTTTCTTGTGATCTATATGATATAAGCAGTAATAATTCACTGCTTATGTAAACACCTCGGTGTACTACCCTGTCAATAAGACCCTGTTACTATTGTTGATGACATTCCGGTAGCCACCGATGGACGAGAACCTTGCCTATTGGTCCGCCTCGTTCAACAAGCAGGAAAATGGTTCTCTTCGTCCCTCGCCCTTGGTACCAACGTTGTTGCCAACATAGCTGGCAGGCTACCCTCTGACATGCCTTGCTATCATGACCGTGCAACATGTCAGCCCCCTTTCTAATTTTAACCCACATTGTGGGCCCATAACCCACAGTTCCACAGGATCAAAACCTGACTCTCCTGTACACCCCCTGTTCCCAAGGTTGTTCCTCGCGCGTGGCCTCGTATGTAATTCACGGGCCACCTTCCTAGTGATCTATTTTCATAACAGACGCAATACTTAATCTCCTTGCTCTGGACCCCTTTCGCACTTGGTTTCAGACATCGAACCATTACCTATCCATTTGAAACTCCTCATGGTACCTTCTTACTTTGCTCTCGACATCTCCTTAAGTTTCAATTCGAGAGATACTTATGCTTCTTCCCCCCCGAATTAACCGTCTGATGCTCAATCCTGTTAGAATCCGTCCTTATAGAGTTTTCCCCTCATAACCTTTCGTAAGTACGGTGAAGATCCTGAAGGAAGGACGGCAACTTCATCATAATGACCTGGAGAAGAGGAATGAAGGCATCAACTTAATGGATCGACCTCTTCGAGAAGAGTAACCAAGGCCGAGAAGATCCGTTAGAATTTCACAACCACAAATTTCCCCCTTACACCACCTCTTAAATCTCGGGACGAGATTTCTTGTAGTGGAGGAGAATTGTGACGCCTGGATAATTAAGCTACAGTAAATCTCTGTTAATGATGCCATGTCACCACGGTTATTGTTCCTAATCTCGCGTTAGTTTGAAACCGATTCAAATTTAAATTCAAAATCAAGTCAAACGGTAAAAGTTTTCAAACATTAAAACTAAAATGTTTGGGGAGAGCCAAATAATGCATAGGTAATTATGACAGAGAAACCACACTTTTATAAAATGTCTCAGTACTCTAAAATGAGTAAAACAGTAGCAAAAACAAATATTTAAATGCTTTTAAAATGATAAACAATTACAAACTATTATATTTAGGTGCCAAGTTAATTGTGGCAGTGGTATAATTACTATTACTAATTTAGGAACTAACTATATGTTTTACAAAACTAAAACAATTTGAAAGATGAAATAAACATAAAAGAAATTGAAAGATAAAAGAAAAACAAAAAAAATCAAAACGAGAGAACCCCCCTCCCACTGGGCTTCGGCCGAGCAGGCCACCAGCCCAACTGGGCAAAGGCCCAGCCGGCCACCCCACACCCCATAACCCCCTGGCGACCGAAACCCTAACCCACTCGCTCCCACTCGCTCCCACTCCCTCCCACGTCGCCACTCCCCCTCTCCCTCACCCGATCCGATCTGGAAGGGGATCGAACCCCCCCAGCGCACGCGACCGCTGCCCCTGGCGCCGCCCCGACGGCCGCGCCCCGCCACCCGTCTCCAGCTCGCCTCCCCTCTCGCTCCTCTTCCCCGACCCAATCTAGATCGGGAAGGGGCAACGAGCCCGACGCCTCCTTCACTGACGCCATCGCTGTGCGCCACCACCGTCGCCCGAGGACCTCGCCGGAGCTTCCCCGCCGGACTGCCTCCTCCTCCTCAACGGCCTGCCTCCCCTGCGTGTGTCGTCCCCGTCCCCCACCTCGAGCACCGCTGCCCCGTGCCCTATGCTCTCTCGATGAGGCCCCCGGCCTCCTCTTCTCTTCCCCGCATCGCGCTGGTCACCGTCGCCGCGAGCACCGCGCACCCTCGCCCCAGCCGAGCCCACTTGATCGTGCGCGCGCCTCCGGCACTCCCCTGCCCATTCGGACACCGCGGCCGGGGCGCGCCCTGGCCACGCTCGTGCGCGTCCTCGCACCGGCCTGCGCCCTCCCGTCCTCGCCCGTTCGTGGCCACGACCGTGCCTCCTCTGTCACTTGCCCTGGCCGACGCCTTACTCCGCCCCAGCCGGCGCCAGGGACCAGTCGGGCTGCAGCGCCCCGTCGCCACGGTGGCCTCGCCCCTCTGTGCCACCTCCGGCGGCCGCCTGCGCACCACCGCGGCCTCGCCCCGCTCCGGCCATGGCCACGCCGTGGCCACCGGCCTCCCCTGTTCCGGTGCCCTCCCGGGTCCACTTGCACCTGGGCGTGCGCCCGTTCGGGTCGGGCGTTGCGCCCGTTGCCCGCACCCGCTAGCGACCAAACCCGCCAAGGCCCCTGGGGCCTATGACAGGGGGGCCCCAGCCCCCTGAACGTTTTTTTTAAAAAAGATAAAAAATTAATAATTAAATTAATTAATTAATTAACTTAATTAATCCCGCTTAGTTAAACTAATCAAGATTAATTAACCTAATAACTAATTAACCTAATAACTAATTAACCTAATTAACTTGTGTTAATTTGCTAACAGCCCCTGACAGGTGGGACCCACCTGTCAGGTTGACCAAGTCAACGGTCAACGTTGACTGCTGACGTCATGCTGACGTCATGCTGACGTCATGCTCATGCATTAATTAAATTTCGAATTAATTTAATTTATTAAATTATAAAAATGATTTAAATCTTTAAAATTTAATATAAAATAAACCGTAGCTCGGATGGAAAAACTTTGTACATGAAAGTTGCTCAGAACGACGAGACGAATCCGAATACGTAATCCGTTTATCAGCCACACATCCCTAACATATCGAACTCGCAACTTTCCTTCTCCGTTTCATCTGTCCGAAAATGTGAAACATCGGGAATACTTTCCCGGTTGTCCCCCCCTTCGCCGGTACCACCTACTGCCGCGTTAGGGCACACCTAGTACCGCTCATTGTCATGTCACGCATCGTCATGCTTATGCTTGCATTGTATTTACTGTTTCTTCCCCCTCTTCTCTCCGGTAGACTACGAGACCGACGCTGCTGCTGCCCAGTTCGACTACGGAGTTGATGACCCCTCCTACTTGCCAGAGCAACCAGGCAAGCCCCCCCCCTTGATCACCAGATACCGCATATTCTTCTCTATACTGCTTGCATTAGAGTAGTGTAGCATGTTACTACTTTCAGTTAATCCTATTCTGATGCATAGCCTATCATTGTTGCTACAGTTGTTACCCTTACCTGCTATCCTACTGCTTAGTATAGGATGCTAGTGTTCCATCAGTGGCCCTACACTCTTGTCCGTCTGCCATGCTATACTACTGGGCCGTGATCACTTCGGGAGGTGATCACGGGTATATACTATATACTTTATATACATGACACATGTGGTGACTAAAGTCGGGTCGGCTCGTTGAGTACCCGCAAGTGATTCTGGTGAGGGGGCTAAAAGGACAGGTGGCTCCATCCCGGTAGAGGTGGGCCTGGGTTCCTGACGGCCCCCAACTGTTACTTTATGGCGGAGCGACAGGGCAGGTTGAGACCACCTAGGGGAGAGGTGGGCCTGGCCCTGGTCGGCGTTCGCGGATACTTAACACGCTTAACGAGATCTTGGTATTTGATCTGAGTCTGGCCATTTGGTCTATACGCACTAACCAGCTACGCGGGAACAGTTATGGGCACTAGACGTCGTGGTATCAGCCGAAGCTCTTTTTGACGTCAGCGACTGAGTGGCGCGCGCCGCATTGGACCGTAAGCTCGCGCTTGTATTAAGGGGGCTAGGTCTGCTTCCGGCCGCGTACGCAACGTGCAGGTGTGCAATGGGCGATGGGCCCAGACCCCTGCGCGCATAGGGTTTAGACCGGCGTGCTGACCTCTCTGTTGAGCCTAGGTGGGGCTGCGACGTGTTGATCTTCCGAGGCCGGGCATGACCCAAAAAAGTGTGTCCGGCCAAATGGGATCGAGCGTGTTGGGTTATGTGGTGCACCCCTGCAGGGAAGTTTATCTATTCGAATAGCCGTGTCCCTCGGTAAAAGGACGACCTGTGACACCCAAAATTTTATCTGGCTTTTTCAAAACTTTCCCTTGTTTTGAGGGAGGTGATTTGAATTTTTCTTCTAAAAGAACCCTCCCTCTCAACATATTTTCTTTTATGACTAGTGCTTCATTTTTGGATTCACTCAAAACTTGATTTTGGTCTTGGAGGTTTTCCTCTTTTATTTGGACTCAAACCAAAATGTTTTTCTCTTGGAAAAATGCCTTTTGAAAATTTCTTTGAAAAAGGCCCTATAGCTTTTGGAATGATCCTTTGCCACTTTCAAAAATTCCTCTTGCCATGACCCAAGGGTAAATCCACTCTCCTAAACCTTCCCTCATCTTTGGATCATGATTTGCATCAAATCCAGCAAGTTGGACCTCCCCATATGATTATTTTCCATTTAAATCTTATCAAAACAATTTCTGTCTTCTATTCTAGCCCTTGGAGATTTACAAAGGAGCTACCATTTCTGTTTTGATTTCTGCCCCCAAACCAATTTCCCTTCCTAGTCCTTTGAACCCTCAACCAAGATCCATGAAGATCCACTTGTCTTCAGTTCAAAATTTTCAAACTATACCTGCTGCAAGTTTGGACCAGATTTGTCAAATTTGGTGAAATTCATTCAAATCCTTCTCCTAAAAATCTGAGAAAAATCAGGCAGCCTCTGGGTGCATTGAGTGGTCACCTCACCAAGTCCCAGCCCCAGAAAAAAATTTCTTCATGCCAAATCATTCTGTCGAACACCTGTAGAGCATTGTCAATGTCAAGTTCAGAGTTTCAGAAATACAGTTCAGTGATCTACTGTCGTTTTCTTCAGAAACGGTTGTCGATCTCGACAGTGCCGCGTTGGCGCCTTGCTCCCCGTCCCCTCCCCCTTGTCCCTGCACTGCACGAGCGCCTGGACGTTTGCGGACGTCGGCGGCGTGCAGGAGGAGGTGCGCCGCCCCGTGACCGACGCCAGCGGCGGCTTTGCGGCCGCCAGAGAGAGGCGCGGCGCAAACGGCGCCACCCAGCGCCGCCCAAGCCACCGGAGATCGCCGCGTGGCCACCCACTCCCTAGAACGCGCTGCCACTCTCGTCGTGAACCGCTGGGCGCGGAGCGCGCTCTCTGCCGCCGTTGTGCCCGTGCGGCCACCCCACCATGGACCAGCGCCATTACACCAAGCCCGACCCAGTTTAGCAGTGGAACGGCACCAGTAAACCTCCCTGATGCTGCCTGGCCACTCAAACCCCCTGCTCAACCACTGCCTCGCCGTAATCGCTCGCCGGAGATTTCCCGTTCACGGCCGCCCCCTCGATCCGCCTATAAATAGAGGCCCCGAGCTTCAACTCGAACCCACACCACCTCTGCACTCCACCTAGACCACACCAAGCCACTGGAAGAGCCCCGAGGGAGCTTTCTTCCCCGACTCCGGCCGCCGCGACCCGCCACGGGATCCAGCTCGATTCGCTCCCGTGGGTGCACCTCTGCCTCCCATCTCTTGCCAGTAGCTCTCTAGTGCATCCCTCCTTCTGACCCGCGCTTCAATTCGAAGTTTGCAGCACCCACCGGAGTTCTCCACCATCACCCGAGCCGCCGTCCGCCGGAGAAAGTGTCGCCGTCGACGTGGTGCTCTCCGTCGGTCGAGTCCACCACCCACCGATGCGGAAGGACACGCTGAAGCTCTTGGTACACTCCGATCTCCCTGTCTCGCCGTGGTTCGACGCCGGCGACCACCGCAGTCTTCGGGCGCCGGCGAACTTTTCAAACCTGACATGTGGACCCCCCTGTCAGCCTCTATTCTCTTCTCTCTCGAAACGTTTTCTGTTGGCGCCTTCGGGCAAATACGTTTTCCCTTTGAGCTTGCGCGTTTCTTTCCGAAGCGTTTTCTGTTTTCTTAGTTAAGCCCCTGGAACTTTTCTGTTTCATTACAGATGAGTCCCTGGACAGAAACCCTTATAACTTTTTAATAGAAAGTGATTTTTGAGTGATTCTTTTTCTGAAAATCTTATAATTTTGTCTATTTTTTATGGGATTTATTTGGAAAATTTTTGGAGAAGTTTTTATGCACGCGTTGGTTTTCACGTTAGTGCCCGTTTTCGTTATGCCGTAGGTTCCGGAAGAGGTGACGGAGCCGCGAACTTCGCCGAGCTAGACTCCGACTTCTCCGAACCAGGAAAGCATGTTTGAACCTTTGATATGATAGGTGTTTTGCATGTTTGCGTAAGAGGTTGTGCGTGGCATATGAGTGTCGGTGAGTACCTCGTTGCTTGTGAGGCAACTACCCGCATGTTCCAAAGTTGCGATGATCTCTGGTGAGAGATGGCCTAATCATGTGGTGACATGAAGGGCAGCAAGGTGGTACTGTTGTAGCATACTAGCCTTGCGCCATCCGACAATTTCCGACGTTAACGTGGACGGAGTCACGTTATCGTTCTTCCCCCCTTCCGTGCTGCCATATGTTTTCTGCCAGAATGCGGTTTAGTAAGTTGGTAACCTCTTTCCGTGTACACACCAAACAGAGGGGCCGGGATGATGGTTCCAAGGCCCTGGATTAAAGCCAGTCATCCGGTCAGGGGGCATGGGTGTTTCCGGTTGGGACCGAGAGGGGGGCACCCCTTAGAGCGCGCGTATAGAAATTTGATCCCATGCTACGCGAGGTTGTAGCCTCCCCGTCTCAAGGTTTTTCTTGAACGTTGCCGAGGGTGATTCCTGGCTTCAGAATGTTGAATGGGTGTGTACTGGTTAGACGTGTTTCTTCCAAAACACCGTAAACGGAACTAGTCCCCGTGACTACTGAAATCCGTTGGCTGTGGTTAAAGTACAAACTCTGCAGAGTCAAATCCTTCCGAGTCATCGTATCCATGGTCAAGTATCGTGATCAGTGTATCCATATCTATGTCAAGTCCTCGTGGTTTGTTTCCAGTAAGTGAGCACGAGTAGTGGACTTAGCTGAACGTTACTCCTGTGGATGGACTAACCTTGTTATTTATCTCATGCCTAATTATTCTCTGGATACGATTTAAATTCTTGAGCTAATAAGATGTTAGGTTATGAAGCCCTTTATGTGATGTCGCTCAGACGTCCGACTGTGGCATATTGATTATTTACCTTTGATATAAGCCCTTTATGTGATGTCGCTCAGACGTCCGACTGTGGCATGCACTATCTTTTATTCCCTTTATAAGCCCTTTATGTGGTGTCGCCCTGACGCCCGACTGCGGCATTATTATTCTTGCAGTTTCCTCTCGAGGAGTCATTCAGACCCTCGTTTGGCACCCAGTATTTATTTTGGGATTTCGGGAGGACTACCGCCCGACTTCTCTGTTATTTTTCCCATGCATTATTATCTCTATGTATGAACGCACTTGTTAATCTGTTCATATGCTTCATGTTTACATTTGTTATATCTTATGTCCGAACTGTCTTGCGAGTACTTTCATAGTACTCACCTGGCTTGTTGATTTGGCCAGATGTTGACGAAGGCGATCTCTTGGATGAAGAATTCGATAGTGAGTCCGACGCCTAGAGGAATCCCAGTCAGTCCTGTGCGATCCTGGATATTGGTCACTTGTATTATAAACGCTTCCGCCACCCGCAATAAGTCTCCTCGAGCCTCACTCCGACGCTCGAAGAGCTGTAGTTTTCAGGAGTCATATCACCCACTTCGCGGTGATATTTCCACCATCGTTTTTTATCGTGAGTTAGTAGTTATGCTACCCTATCCGCCGTTATGTTTTATCGGCATTCATGTAATAAATTATTGAGCAGTCTCCGCTCAACCTTGTATTATATTCAGTACTCCTGGTATTTTTTTTCTGTGACCAAGATATTGTCTACCAGTGAGAAGGAATTCTTCTTTACTGGTCCGTAAAAGGGATTGGTCTCTCAATAAATATTTTATTGAAAAACCGGTCGTGACAAGCTTGGTATCAGAGCCAGGCTGACTGTAGGAAGCCACTAGGTGCGATCGCTAATCGGTTATTAGCGTCTTTTGTGCTTTTTCAGCATTTTGCAATTGTAGCTATTTTCTGTTGGTCATCATAAATTTATGACATGACTACTCAGAATTTTTGCCTACTTTTGTAGATGGCTGGCAGCAGCTGTGAGACTCGAGTGTTCACGAACGTGCCCGAGGGGTTTGTCAAACTCCTCGTCTCCATCACCAAGCTCGCGATCGGGCCAGCGACTCGCCCGGAGTTCACACTTTACCAGCACAAGCTCAGTGACGACGTGTCTATGCACCAAGCTGTGGTGCAATTCAAGGGAGGACGTTCTGCAGCTCGCCACTTCCGTTTTGTGGGAAGGGCCATGCCTACGGAGAGGCATGCCATGCAGATGGCTGCCCGTGAGGCGATAGCTCGCCTTCGGGATATTCTTCCTATGATGAAGACTCGCCGCTACCGCTACCTCCCATGCCATGTGCCATATACCAGTCACTATGCATTCGCCTGCCATCGGGGAGAACGAGATGAAGCCATCGAGATGGTTGTGGAGTATCTCAAGGCTCTGGAGGAGTCTTTCGACAACCTCGTGGACGATCTTGTGGCTGCCCGCATGGACTTAGTCCGGGGCGGTCCTGCCAGCAGGAAGGAGCTTCTTCACACAGCACCGCCTCTGACATTCGTTTCGTCCTCAGCATATTATGCACCGGCCGTTTTAGCCACTGCTCGTCGTCTGCCTACCACTGAGGAGTTCGACCGAGTCATCGCTCCTACTCCAGTCAGAGCTGCACCGCCTGCCACACCCGCACTACCGCCTGTCGCCCCCGCACCATCACCGCAGCGCAGTATTGCGCGCCAGGAACCTGCTAGAGAGGAGGTGGAGGTTGAATCTCCTGGACCGCTGAGTCTTGCCCTCGGCAAGGGGAAGGACATCGTCACCATCTCCGACTAAGAGCGCCGAGTAGCCGCGCGTTATGTCTGCTTGTATGATGTGTTTTATCTGTACGCTAGTTTGTATTAGTGTGTTTGCTGCTTTCCGGAGGAGTACGCTAGTCTAAATAACATGTCAGGATTGTGCACGCACATCCTGAGTGCTGTATCGTGTGTTTGCTTTTCGCGTGTAAGATATATGCTAAGCAGTTCTTCTCCGTGCAAAATCGTTTATGTTTTCTTAAAAACCTCGAGGTCTTTTAAATTGTTGCCTTTGCAAGATTTTCCTTGTGCTACACAGTTCTTCTCATGGGTTTTGCAAAATAATACCCCAGACTGGAAAAATGTCTCGCCCGTGGACTCGCTCCATGCCCAATCAGCCGGAAGAAGTTTATGGGACACAGACTAGCAACAACTTCACTCAGGGACAGTCCAGTCAACAAGACAGCGAAGCAGCCCTGTCTCAAGTATGCCGTCTCTTCAAACAAAGCCAGCAACAACACCAAGAGATGATGAATCACGTCATCAATATGGGAAACCACCGTGAACCCTATCAACCTCATTCCAAGTTATCTGAGTTACAGAAGACTCGCCCTTCAACTTTTGCTCACACTGATAAGCCGCTGGAAGCCGATGATTGGCTTCGTGACATCGAAAGGAAGCTGATTATTGCTCAGTGTTCAGATCATGAGAAGGTGCTTTATGCACCACACTACCTTACTGGAGCAGCTGCAGCATGGTGGGAAAACTTCCTACACATGCATCCCAGTGAACACAACATCACCTGGGAAGAGTTCAAGGAAGGCTTTCGTGGGGCGCACATCCCCAGGAGCATCATAAAAATCAAGAAGAGAGAATTTGACGACCTCAAGCAAAGAGGCATGTCAGTGACAGAATACAACGGTCAGTTTACCCAGCTATCTCGTTATGCCTACGATGAACACATGACAGAGAGCAAGAAGATGGAAAAATTCCTGGACGGCCTGGCACCGGCACTGAAATGCCAACTGGTTGTACACACTTTTCTGGATTTTAAAACTCTGGTTGACAAGGCCATTACCTTGGAGAATGAGCGCCGTAGTCTGGAAGATATCCGTAAGCGAAAGAGGGACAAGACGGCTCTTGCTCGCAACAACCGAAGCAAGACTGAGGTTCCAAGGACAGAAGCAAGGAAATCCACGACTACTGATCTAAGGCCCGCCAGACAGTTTCATGCCAGGGACAAGGAGTTCGCGTACCGTCCAAGGGTCACCTGCTATGCTTGTGGTGAAGAAGGGCACTATGCTAAACAATGCCCAAAGCCGAGGAACTCGGCCCCCAAGCCGAACAATGGTGGGAACAATCCAGCCCCCAAGCGCAACAATTTCAATCCCAACAACAACCACAGCCCCCAACCACAGTAGCAAAACCCGTTGTGTGTGATTGTTCATTGATCCAACACGGTTTATTCCTAGAAACTGTGTGCGTTGCCTGAGGTCATGGACCACGGTATTTTTTCAATAACCGTTTGCAGTAGCAAAACCCAATTAGCAGGCTAATTCGCCATTAGCAGGCTAATTGCCCTATTATTAATAATATATTTATTAATCTAATTGACATTCATATTAAGCACATAATATATTTCATTTCCATATTAAGGAAGCAGAATTTCATAATTGAAATACATCATAGTATAATATGATATAGCTTTAGCACTCAGCTAGCCCATTACACAACTGCACGAGCACCAAGTTTCACATGCAACATGTAGAACCTTTCGAAATTAGCATCATAGATGGTATATAGACAGATGTATCTCATTTGGAAAACTGCTGAAGCGGAAGGCGAATATTGAGCCTTCATTCATGTTGAAGGTCTTTGCAACTTTAGGCCACTACATGTGGATGATTGACCGTCCGTCCTTCGTCCTCTTCAGGAACACTTCAATATTGAACCGTGGGTGTTGTATGAAAACCTTCCTCGCCTCCTGACCATATAGGTGGTTTGAGAGGTAATCATCAGTGAACTACTTTGGGAAGGCCTGAAAATAAGGATGTGCATATATATCTTCTCTATATTGGAAATGGGGCAAATAAAAAAAGGCAAGTATAATAGTTAGTACCATTTTGTAGTGAACTGATGTCTTCTTCATTGTGCAGACAAAGATCTTGTTGTTTTTTGTCGCTAATTTCTTTATCCTAACAATCTTTCTGAGTTTCTTGATTTGATTGATATTCATGGACAACTCATTTCCCCATATGCAAAAAGGGTCGAACTGTGGGTCAAAACCTCTGACAACAGGACCTACATGTGCAAGACCAAATTGTTAAAAACCTAAATATTAGAATGGTTCCTGCAATTGCACAAAAATGTGCTATTAGAAAACGGACCGTGCACGTGCTAACCTCGATTGTAAACCTTAGTGCTTCCCATTGTTTCTCTGCAACACATATAAGGTAGTTAGTCATCAGGTTAAGTAAGTGTTCGCATGCTATCAGTAAAATATGTTGATGAAACATAAGCACATTGCAGATTCATCAGATTAATTCAAGCCACATGGAAAACCCATTTATCCAAACCAAGAATGATTAAGAACTAGGAAATATAGCACTTGTATATGTTTCTCATGTATTAAGTGCATCCAAATTCGATTTATTCCTCACATGCACAATAATACAAAATTCTACCCATGACAATTGGACATCACATTGCAGAATTGAACCAAGCAGTTAACTAAACACCACAACAAATAAACCAAACATTAACTGAGCACCACATTGCACAATATAACATACTTCTAATAGAAGATCAGACAGTTAACCAAACAGTTAACTACAACCAATTGTAGCAATTGTATTTGTTTCTCATGTATTTACTACAGCCAAATTCAATTTATTCCTCACAAGGTATACAATAACAGAATGCACCCACAACCATTGAACATCGCATTGCAGAATTGAACCAAACAGTTAACTAAACAGCACAACACAAATGAACCAAACGTTAACTCAGCACCACATTGCACAATGTATAACCTGTAAGTGCATCTTGTGCCCCTTATTGATTTTGGTGTATTGAAGACTTATAGGTTAAGGGACTAATGCGTTTGTGAGTGTACACAGGTCTATAAGTCTATGAGGAGTTTGATAATTACAGAGATAGTCGACCCCTAAAAATGAAGTTCTTCGACTGAAGACTTTGGTATTCTGAAGACTTTCTGAAGACTTTGAAAGTGAAGAAATTGGTGTAACCTTGAAGACTTGGTATTCATTTGAGGAACATGAAGCGTGAAGACTTTTGTTTTCGTAGTTTCATTTTCTCTTTCTTGAGTCATAGGAAACACTGTACTGTTAAAGGGGGTCGAGGAAATACTAAGGAAAAATTTCCAAGTGATGCTCAACTCAAAATCCTACACCTACCAATCCCTTCGAGTGAAGCCATTGGAAATCTCATATAGTTCAGTCATATTCTTCAGTGACAGAGACGAAGTTCTTCTGGTCTCTGAGGAATTTTTTCTGACTGAGGAGTTAGGAATTCGCCAGTGCGGATTGCCTACACAGTGAGGAACATGATAGCCTTGAGGAATTTGAGCCTCAAATTTTCGACCATTGCTGTGTTATGCGCCAGCTGTCCCAAAATATCTACCCACCTAACGGTCATATCATTGAAGGGCATTTATGTCTTATCATGTCGGGCTGCTCCCTAGGCTATAAATAGTCGCCCCCTACAACCACTAGTTGGTTGGCTGCTCCGAGAGAAACTGACATTTGTCATTTGAGAGCATCCCATCCTCCGAGGACTTTGAGCGAAAATCATCAAGTGAGGAAAACCCAAACCCAAACACCTACAAACCCAAAGTGATTGAGCATCACTGAAGAGATTGATCCTGCGTGGATCCGACGCTTGTTACCTTTGAAGACTGTGCTTCTTCCAGACGGTTAGGCGTCATGGTCTAGAGCATCCAAGAGGAATTGTGGATCGCCAAGTGACCGAGTTTGTGAAGGTTCGGAAGTCACCTGAAGACTTACCACGAGTGATTGGGCGAGGTCTGTGTGACCTTAGCTCAAGGAGAATACGGTGAGGACTTGGTGTCCTGGACTGTGTGTTCAGGACTGGGTGTCCGGGACTGTGTGTCCTCAGGTTTAAATACCTAGCCGCTCCAACCAGATGTACAACTGAGACAGCAGTTGGAACTGGTCTACCAAATCATTGTCTTCACCGAGCTTACTGGTTCTATTTCCTCAACTCTTTCATTTCCTCATAACTGTGTTGTGCACTTGTTCATATCTGTGTTTGAAGACTTTGATTGAAGACTTTCTCAATTTCCTCAGTTCAATTTCTTCAGTCTGTTTGTCTTCATCTTGTGTTATCCTGTGTTTACGCTTTCTGTACTCTGTGCTTGTCTTCATTTCATCATGATGACCATGCTTGTATTCTGTTATGTTTACTTCTGAGTACTTATTCCGCTGCAAGTAGTTCTTTGCTAAGGAATTTCCTCACCCGCAAATTCCTAAGTGAAGAATTCATAAAAATTGCCTATTCACCCCTCCTCTAGTCGATATAACGCACTTTCAATTGGTATCAGAGCAAGGTACTCCCTTGTTCTGTGTGATTTTGGTTTAACCGCCTGGAGTTTTAGTTATGTCAACCGCAGGTATGAAGAAAGTGACATGCCCCATCTTTGACGGTCATGATTATCCCAAGTGGAAGGCCATGATGAGGAAACGCCTCATGGCAATGAACAGCGAGTTGTGGACCATCACTGAGATTGGTCTTACCGATCTATGCAAGATGGCAGACACTGATGATATTCGCAAGTACACTCGACTTGACATCATGGCGAAGGATATCATCTGTTCCTGCCTATCTAGAGATGAATTCAGGCGCACTATGCATCTTTGCAATGCGAAGCTTATCTGGGACCGAATCTCTGACGTCTATGAAGGTCATTGAACTTGTCATGATCCCTGGTTTGAGGATTTCAAGGAATCACTCAAAACGATGACTTTCGAACCTGAACCATCATCTTCTGCACCATGCCTCATGGCAAAAGGTGCCAAGGTAACCGAATGTTCCTCATCCGAGTCTAGTGATGATGAATCTGATGATGATTTTGGACCTAGCTATACCAAGCTTGTTTGTATTGCCACTAAACAACAAAAGGCCTTGGAAAAGGTTCAAAACATGCTAGACAAGAGTGATGATATGTTGGGTGAAGAAATGGATCGCACTAAAACCTTGACTGAAAATCTTCAGAGACTTCAGCCTAAGTTTGACAACCTTCAAAGTCATCATAACACTCTCTTATCTGATCATGAGAAGCTTTCTTATGAATTTCTTCAAAGAAAGCAAGATCTTGAGAAGCTAAGAGTGAGTTATGAAGATCTTCAGAAGGAGCGCGATTCATTACTTGCTCAACAAATCAGCGCTTCTCAGGAAGAATTTGTTCCTCCATGTTTGAAATGCATTGAACGTGAATCTGCTAATTCTTCACCTGAATGTTCAAATGCTTCTAATGCTACAAATTCTTCAACTATCTCTGCTATCACTAATTCCTCATCTGAGGACATTGCTAGTATCACTGATGATGCAGGGCTGAAGGAATTGTACATAACAGGCATGTACAAAAGCCTCAAAGGGCATCAGACTCTTTGTGATGTGCTTAAAAAGTAGATCCTCAACAGGAACCCTAGGAAAGAGGGTATTGCCTTTGAGAGGAAACTCAATGCTGATGGTACATATTGGAAGCCTGAGCAGTACCCCAAAACCTCATGGGTTGCTGCAAAGGGACCTCCAGTTGATCCATCTAATTTATCTGGCTTTACATGTGAATCTTCTCATTCTTCTGATGAGTCATTTGACTCCAACTATAAACTGTTTAAAAATCAGAATGGTGAAGTATTTGCTAGATATGTTGGCACTAACTGCAGGAACGGTTCTCCTATGAAGAAAATCTGGGTTCCCAAAAGGTGCCTTGAAAGTCTTCAGGTGAATGTCCTCATGACACCACCTGTGAAGAATAGGAACCCCGGATCAAATTCTTCATGGATCCAAGTCCTCATACGGACCAAATTCCTCACGTGGATCAAATTCCTCAAAAGGATCAAAGTCCTCATATGATTATCATCATGCTAACAACTCTATTTCGTAGGGAAGAGCTAAAGGCTATGAATATGAGCATTATTCTTCTAATCATTATGTTCATAAGTCCTCGAAGAATTTCTCTGCTTATTCATATGCTTACCCTAACTCCTCTTATGTGAAACGAAATGGATTGGCTTCTATGCCACCTTTCTCGTATGGAGCTCGCTGAGTGATGAACTCTTTGCCACCCCTTCAGATGTGGGTGGTGAAGAAAAAGAACTAATCTCTTCTGTAGGGTCAGGTCTCCAGACGTGCTTGAACGTCTGAAGAATTTGCTGGAGACCTGAAGAGTGCCTGAAAGGACGCAGGCTAATCATGAAGAAATGAACTTTCATTTCTCACGTCCTCATATTGTTTTAACTGTTGCATTGCTTGATGAAATTGGTCTGATGAATTGTGATGTCATATTCTTCACTGATGAAGTATATGAAGTTCGTAAGCTGCACTAATTCATCTGTAGGATGATCAACCCAAAGCCACTGAGTGGATCCTCGATAGTGGATGTACAAATCACATGACTGGTGACAAGAATCTATTGATGGATGCTCCCTTATCACCATCGCATCTAAAGCATATCATCTTCGCTGACAAAGGCAAAAGTCAGGTATTGGGTCTAGGTAAGGTTGCGATCACAAAGGATCGACACATGGACAAAGTCATGCTTGTCGAGTCCTTAGGATACAACCTCATGTCTGTCTCAATGCTTTGTGATCTTGATATGGTTGTTGTCTTTGGCAAGTATCATTGTGTTGTGATCATGGAAGCTGACAATTCCAAAGTCTTCGAAGGCTTTAGGAGAGGAGACTTGTATATTGTTGATTTCTCTACAGGACCACAACCAGCCGTGTGCCTACTTGCAAAAGCTTCAGAAGGCTGGCTATGGCATCAACGACTTGGTCATGCAGGCATGAGGAATTTGCACACGCTTGCGAAGAAGAAGCATGTCATTGACATTGAGAATGTCAAATTCCTCAAGGATCACTTATGCGGAGCCTGTGAAGCTGGGAAGATGACAAAGGCTAAGCATCCAGCAAAGACTATCATGACCACTACTCGACCATTTGAATTGCTTCATATGGATCTCTTCGGTCCTAACCATTACTCAGCAGTCACAAATGATGCATCTCTCTATGGCTTTGTTATTGTTGATGATTACTCTCATTACACTTGGGTACATATTGTCACTTACAAACATGAAGTGCAGGAAGTCTTCAAACGATTTTCCTCGAGGGCTTCAACCAACTTCGGTGTGAAAATCAAGCACATCAGAAGTGACAATGGAACTGAGTTCAGGAATTCTGGTCTTGATGACTATCTTGATGAACTTGGTATTACTCATGAGTTATCTGCTCCTTATGCTCCTCAACAGAATGGCGTCGTGGAGTGCAAGAACAGAACTCTTGTTGAGATGGCTCGCACTATGCTTGATGAGTACAAGACGCCTCGTCACTTCTGGATTGAGGCAATTTATACCGCGTGCCACATCATCAACAGGGTATATTTTCACAAATTCTTCAAGAAGACTGCCTATGAACTCCTCACTGACAAGAAACCCAATGTGAGTTATTTCAAAGTCTTCGGTGCTAAATGCTGGATTAGAGATCCTCATCACAACTCAAAATTTGCACCGAAAGCACATGAAGGTTTTATGCTTGGTTACGGAAAGGACTCACACACCTACAGAGTCTTCAACAACGTTCTTCACAAGGTTGTTGAAACTGTAGATGTGCGGTTCGATGAAACTAATGGCTCGCAAAGAGAGCATCTACCTTCTATGATAGATGAACCAGCACCTGAGGAAACTATCAAGTTCAAGGCTACTGAGGATGTCATCCCTACCGAAGAATCTGCTGAAGAATTCATTCCAGAACGTGAAGAACGTCGAGCTAATGCACCTGAAGAAAATACTGAAGAAAATGGTGCTGAAGAAAATGCTGATCAAATTCCTCGCTGACAACCAGCTCATCCTCGCATTGCAAAAGAAGTGCAAGTTGAAAAGATCATCGATGACATTGAAGCACCAGGTCCTCTCACACGCTCAAAAGCTTCACATTTATCTAGCTTTTGTGGGCACTATGCTTTTGTCTCTATCACAGAGCCCATTAAGGTAGATGGAGCATTTCTGGAGCCTGAGTGGATTCAGGCCATGCAAGAAGAATTACATCGATTCGAGCTCAACAACGTCTGGGAACTGGTCAAACGTCCAGATCCTCGCAAGCATAATATCATTGGCACAAAGTGGATCTACCTCAACAAGCAAGATGAAAATGGCCTTGTGGTGAGGAATAAGGCACGGCTCGTAGCTCAAGGCTACACACAGGTTGAAGGAATTGATTTTGATGAAACTTTTGCACCTGTTGCTAGACTTGAGGCTATTCGCATATTACTTGCTTATGCTAACCATCATGACATCATCTTATATCAAATGGATGTGAAAAGTGCATTCCTCAATGGTAGGCTTGAGGAAGAAGTATATGTTGCTCAACCCCCAGGTTTTGAAGATCCAAAGCATCCTGACAAAGTCTTCAGACTCAATAAGGCCCTCTATGGCCTCAAGCAGGCCCCTCGGGCGTGGTATGATACTTTGAAGGAATTACTCATGAAGAAAGGCTTCAAACCCGGTTCACTTGACCCTACTCTTTTCACTAAATCTTATGATGATGAATTGTTTGTGTGCCAAATATATGTTGATGATATTATCTTTGGCTGTACTGACCAACGTTATAGTGATGAATTTGCCTATATGATAAGTGAAGAATATCAAATGTCTATGATGGGAGAATTGAAATTCTTCTTAGGTCTTCAAATTCGTCAATAGCGCAATGGCATATTCATATCTCAGGAGAAATATCTCAAGGATGTACTGAGGAAATTCGGCATGCAAGATTGCAAAGGCGTCAAAATTCCGATGCCCACAAATGGCCATCTGTGCACTGATGAAAATGGTATTGACTTCGATCAAAAGGTATACCGCTCCATGATTGGTTCTTTATTGTATTTATGTGCATCTAGGCCAGATATTATGCTTAGTGTTTGCATGTGTGCCCGATTTCAAGCTACACCGAAGGAATCACACCATAAGGCTGTGAAGCATATTCTTCGATATCTAGCTCACACACCAACACTTGGATTATGGTACCCCAAGGTCTCGGCTTTTGATCTCATTGGATATTCTGACTCTGACTATGCTGGTGATCGTGTGGACCGCAAGTCAACATCTGGTACATGCCATTTCCTCGGGCGATCTTTGGTCTGTTGGTCCTCGAAGAAACAGAACTGCGTATCACTGTCTACTGCTGAAGCTGAGTACATTGCTGCTGGTTCTTGCTGTGCTCAATTGCTGTGGATGAAGCAAACTCTCAAGGACTACGGCGTCAACATGAAGAATATGCCTCTCTATTGTGACAATGAGAGTGCCATCAAGATTGCTCACAACCTAGTTCAGCACTCGAAGACAAAACACATTCAGATTCGTCGTCATTTTCTTCGTGATCATGTGTTGAAGGGCGACATTTCTATTGAGCATGTGAAGACTGAAGAACAGCTAGCCGATATCTTCACAAAGCCCTTGGATGAGAAGAGATTTAGCAAGTTGCGGTGTGAGCTAAATATCTTAGAATCTTCGAATGTTCTTTGAAAAGGACACTCATCCTAACACTTATGCAAAATTGATGACTTAGATGTGCAACACATGAAGAAACGTTTTTCTTCAATCAATGAAGAATAACACTCCAAGTGTTAAGAAATTAACGAAGAATTTGATTCTCAGAACCCTACGACAATTGTACGCGGTGTCTGAAATCATCAATCTTATACGGTGGGTCACGCCACCACCAAAAGTTGAAAATCTTCAATTTGAGTTTTTCCTCAGTTTTTGAAATTCCTCAGTTGTTCATTTTCTTCAACTTTGCATTGTCTTCACTGTTTCCGTCGTTTTTCTTCATTG